>NC_134643.1:89852695-89994745 GCF_030463565.1 Pelecanus crispus | reverse complement strand
CAAGGCAAGGGGAGATTCTTAGTGTATGTTTGGCTGTGAAAGCACTGGCAAGGGAAGGTCAGAATACAGCAAGAGCTCTAAGCCCTTAGAGCTCTGGTGTGGGAGAAGTGGCTGTATGTTTTAACTTTGTGAGCTGGTGTGTGCCGAGAGTGAGAGTGAGCTTGAGAATGTGTCTTGGGAGTGGTGGAGGCAAGGCAAGGGGAGATGCCAGGGGGGTGTCTGGCTGTGAGTGCGGTGGGAAGGGCAGTTGAATACAGCACCAGCTCTTAGGCCTTAGAGCTCTGGTGTGGGAGAAATGGCTGTATGTTTTAACTTTGTGAGCTGGTGTGTGCCGAGAGTGAGAGTGAGCTTGCGAATGTGTGTTGGCAGTGGTAGGAGGCAAGGCAAGGGGAGATTCTTAGTGTATGTTTGGCTGTGAAAGCACTGGCAAGGGAAGGTCAGAATCAGCAAGAGCTCTAAGCGCTTAGAGCTCTCGTGTGGGAGAAATGGCTGTATGTTTTAACTTTGTGAGCTGGTGTGTGCCGAGAGTGAGAGTGAGCTTGAGAATGTGTCTTGGGAGTGGTGGGAGGCAAGGCAAGGGGAGATGCCAGGGGGGTGTCTGGCTGTGAGTGCGGTGGGAAGGGCAGTTGAATACAGCACCAGCTCTTAGGCCTTAGAGCTATGGTGTGGGAGAAATGGCTGCATGTTTGCACTTTGTGAGCTGGTCTGTGCGAAGAGTGAGAGTGATCTTGCGAATGTGTATTGAGAGTGCTGGGAGGCAAGGCAAAAGTACATCCGCAGTGTCTGTCTGGGTGTGAAAGTGCTGGCAAGGGAAGGTGAGGACCAGCAAGAGCATTAAGCCCTTAGAAATATTAAGAGGGAAACATGGCTGTATGTTTTAAGTTTGTGAGCTGGTGTGTGCCGAGAGTGAGAGTGAGCTTGCGAATGTGTGTTGGCAGTGGTAGGAGGCAAGGCAAGGGGAGATTCTTAGTGTATGTTTGGCTGTGAAAGCACTGGCAAGGGAAGGTCAGAAACAGCAAGAGCTCTAAGCCCTTAGAGCTCTGGTGTGGGAGAAATGAGTGTATGTTTTAACTTTGTGAGCTGGTCTGTGCCGAGAGTGAGAGTGAGCTTGCGAATGTGTCTTGGCAGTGGTAGGAGGCAAGGCAAGGGGAGATTCTTAGTGTATGTTTGGCTGTGAAAGCACTGGCAAGGGAAGGTCAGAAACAGCAAGAGCTCTAAGCCCTTAGAGCTCTGGTGTGGGAGAAATGGCTGTATGTTTTAACTTTGTGAGCTGGTCTGTGCCGAGAGTGAGAGTGAGTTTGCGAATGTGTCTTGGCAGTGGTAGGAGGCAAGGCAAGGGGAGATTCTTAGTGTATGTTTGGCTGTGAAAGCACTGGCAAGGGAAGGTCAGAAACAGCAAGAGCTCTAAGCGCTTAGAGCTCTGGTGTGGGAGAAGTGGCTGTATGTTTTAACTTTGTGAGCTGGTGTGTGCCGAGAGTGAGAGTGAGCTTGAGAATGTGTCTTGGGAGTGGTGGGAGGCAAGGCAAGGGGAGATGCCAGGGGGGTGTCTGGCTGTGAGTGTGGTGGGAAGGGCAGTTGAATACAGCACCAGCTCTTAGGCCTTCGAGCTATGGTGTGGGAGAAATGGCTGCATGTTTGCACTTTGTGAGCTGGTCTGTGCGAAGAGTGAGAGTGAGCTTGCGAATGTGTATTGAGAGTGCTGGGAGGCAAGGCAAAAGTACATCCGCAGTGTCTGTCTGGGTGTGAAAGTGCTGGCAAGGGAAGGTGAGGACCAGCAAGAGCATTAAGCCCTTAGAAATATTAAGAGGGAAACATGGCTGTATGTTTTAACTTTGTGAGCTGGTGTGTGCCGAGAGTGAGAGTGAGCTTGCGAATGTGTCTTGGCAGTGGCAGGAGGCAAGGCAAGGCGAGATTCTTAGTGTATATTTGGCTGTGAAAGCACTGGCAAGGGAAGGTCAGAAACAGCAGGAGCTCTAAGCCCTTAGAGCTCTGGTGTGGAAGAAATGGCTGTATGTTTTTACTTCGTGAGCTGGTCTGTGCCGAGAGTGAGAGTGAGCTTGAGAATGTGTAGTGAGAGTGGTGGGAGGCAAGGCAAGGGGAGATGCCAGGGGGGTGTCTGGCTGTGAGTGCGGTGGGAAGGGCAGTTGAATACAGCACCAGCTCTTAGGCCTTAGAGCTATGGTGTGGGAGAAATGGCTGTATGTTTTAACTTTGTGAGCTGGTCTGTGCCGAGAGTGAGAGTGAGCTTGCGAATGTGTCTTGGCAGTGGCAGGAGGCAAGGCAAGGGGAGATTCTTAGTGTATGTTTTTCTGTGAAAGCACTGGCAAGGGAAGGTCAGAAACAGCAAGAGCTCTAAGCCCTTAGAGCTCTGGTGTGGGAGAAATGGCTGTATGTTTTAACTTTGTGAGCTGGTCTGTGCCGAGAGTGAGAGTGAGCTAGCGAATGTGTCTTGGCAGTGGCAGGAGGCAAGGCAAGGGGAGATTCTTAGTGTATGTTTGGCTGTGAAAGCACTGGCAAGGGAAGGTCAGAATCAGCAAGAGCTCTAAGCGCTTAGAGCTGTGGTGTGGGAGAAATGGCTGGATGTTTTAACTTTGTGAGCTGGTGTGTGCCGAGAGTGATAGTGAGCTTGAGAATGTGTCTTGGCAGTGGTAGGAGGCAAGGCAAGGGGAGATGCCAGGGGGGTGTCTGGCTGTGAGTGCGGTGGGAAGGGCAGTTGAATACAGCACCAGCTCTTAGGCCTTAGAGCTATGGTGTGGGAGAAATGGCTGCATGTTTGCACTTTGTGAGCTGGTCTGTGCGAAGAGTGAGAGTGATCTTGCGAACGTGTCTTGGCAGTGGTAGGAGGCAAGGCAAAAGTACATCCGCAGTGTCTGTCTGGGTGTGAAAGTGCTGGCAAGGGAAGGTGAGGACCAGCAAGAGCATTAAGCCCTTAGAAATATTAAGAGGGAAACATGGCTGTATGTTTTAACTTTGTGAGCTGGTGTGTGCCGAGAGTGAGAGTGAGCTTGCGAATGTGTCTTGGCAGTGGCAGGAGGCAAGGCAAGGGGAGATTCTTAGTGTATATTTGGCTGTGAAAGCACTGGCAAGGGAAGGTCAGAAACAGCAGGAGCTCTAAGCCCTTAGAGCTCTGGTGTGGGAGAAATGGCTGTATGTTTTTACTTTGTGAGCTGGTCTGTGCCGAGAGTGAGAGTGAGCTTGAGAATGTGTAGTGAGAGTGGTGGGAGGCAAGGCAAGGGGAGATGCCAGGGGGGGTGTCTGGCTGTGAGTGCGGTGGGAAGGGCAGTTGAATACAGCACCAGCTCTTAGGCCTTAGAGCTATGGTGTGGGAGAAATGGCTGTATGTTTTAACTTTGTGAGCTGGTCTGTACCGAGAGTGAGAGTGAGCTTGCGAATGTGTCTTGGCAGTGGCAGGAGGCAAGGCAAGGGGAGATTCTTAGTGTATGTTTTTCTGTGAAAGCACTGGCAAGGGAAGTTCAGAATCAGCAAGAGCTCTAAGCCCTTAGAGCTCTGGTGTGGGAGAAATGGCTGTATGTTTTAACTTTGTGAGCTGGTGTGTGCCGAGAGTGAGACTGAGGTAGCGAATGTGTCTTGGCAGTGGCAGGAGGCAAGGCAAGGGGAGATTCTTAGTGTATGTTTGGCTGTGAAAGCACTGGCAAGGGAAGGTCAGAATCAGCAAGAGCTCTAAGCGCTTAGAGCTGTGGTGTGGGAGAAATGGCTGGATGTTTTAACTTTGTGAGCTGGTGTGTGCCGAGAGTGAGAGTGAGCTTGAGAATGTGTCTTGGGAGTGGTGGGAGGCAAGGCAAGGGGAGATGCCAGGGGGGTGTCTGGCTGTGAGTGCGGTGGGAAGGGCAGTTGAATACAGCACCAGCTCTTAGGCCTTAGAGCTATGGTGTGGGAGAAATGGCTGTATGTTTTAACTTTGTGAGCTGGTCTGTGCCGAGAGTGAGAGTGAGCTTGCGAATGTGTCTTGGCAGTGGTAGGAGGCAAGGCAAGGGGAGATTCTTAGTGTATGTTTGGCTGTGAAAGCACTGGCAAGGGAAGGTCAGAAACAGCAAGAGCTCTAAGCCCTTAGAGCTCTGGTGTGGGAGAAATGGCTGTATGTTTTAACTTTGTGAGCTGGTCTGTGCCGAGAGTGAGAGTGAGTTTGCGAATGTGTCTTGGCAGTGGTAGGAGGCAAGGCAAGGGGAGATTCTTAGTGTATGTTTGGCTGTGAAAGCACTGGCAAGGGAAGGTCAGAAACAGCAAGAGCTCTAAGCGCTTAGAGCTCTGGTGTGGGAGAAGTGGCTGTATGTTTTAACTTTGTGAGCTGGTGTGTGCCGAGAGTGAGAGTGAGCTTGAGAATGTGTCTTGGGAGTGGTGGGAGGCAAGGCAAGGGGAGATGCCAGGGGGGTGTCTGGCTGTGAGTGTGGTGGGAAGGGCAGTTGAATACAGCACCAGCTCTTAGGCCTTCGAGCTATGGTGTGGGAGAAATGGCTGTATGTTTTAACTTTGTGAGCTGGTCTGTGCCGAGAGTGAGAGTGAGCTTGCGAATGTGTCTTGGCAGTGGCAGGAGGCAAGGCAAGGGGAGATTCTTAGTGTATGTTTTTCTGTGAAAGCACTGGCAAGGGAAGGTCAGAAACAGCAAGAGCTCTAAGCCCTTAGAGCTCTGGTGTGGGAGAAATGGCTGTATGTTTTAACTTTGTGAGCTGGTGTGTGCCGAGAGTGAGAGTGAGCTAGCGAATGTGTCTTGGCAGTGGTAGGAGGCAAGGCAAGGGGAGATGCCAGGGGGGTGTCTGGCTGTGAGTGCGGTGGGAAGGGCAGTTGAATACAGCACCAGCTCTTAGGCCTTAGAACTATGGTGTGGGAGAAATGGCTGTATGTTTTAACTTTGTGAGCTGGTGTGTGCCGAGAGTGAGAGTGAGCTTGCGAATGTGTGTTGGCAGTGGTAGGAGGCAAGGCAAGGGGAGATTCTTAGTGTATGTTTGGCTGTGAAAGCACTGGCAAGGGAAGGTCAGAATCAGCAAGAGCTCTAAGCGCTTAGAGCTCTCGTGTGGGAGAAATGGCTGTATGTTTTAACTTTGTGAGCTGGTGTGTGCCGAGAGTGAGAGTGAGCTTGAGAATGTGTCTTGGGAGTGGTGGGAGGCAAGGCAAGGGGAGATGCCAGGGGGGTGTCTGGCTGTGAGTGCGGTGGGAAGGGCAGTTGAATACAGCACCAGCTCTTAGGCCTTAGAGCTATGGTGTGGGAGAAATGGCTGCATGTTTGCACTTTGTGAGCTGGTCTGTGCGAAGAGTGAGAGTGATCTTGCGAATGTGTATTGAGAGTGCTGGGAGGCAAGGCAAAAGTACATCCGCAGTGTCTGTCTGGGTGTGAAAGTGCTGGCAAGGGAAGGTGAGGACCAGCAAGAGCATTAAGCCCTTAGAAATATTAAGAGGGAAACATGGCTGTATGTTTTAAGTTTGTGAGCTGGTGTGTGCCGAGAGTGAGAGTGAGCTTGCGAATGTGTGTTGGCAGTGGTAGGAGGCAAGGCAAGGGGAGATTCTTAGTGTATGTTTGGCTGTGAAAGCACTGGCAAGGGAAGGTCAGAAACAGCAAGAGCTCTAAGCGCTTAGAGCTCTGGTGTGGGAGAAGTGGCTGTATGTTTTAACTTTGTGAGCTGGTGTGTGCCGAGAGTGAGAGTGAGCTTGAGAATGTGTCTTGGGAGTGGTGGGAGGCAAGGCAAGGGGAGATGCCAGGGGGGTGTCTGGCTGTGAGTGTGGTGGGAAGGGCAGTTGAATACAGCACCAGCTCTTAGGCCTTCGAGCTATGGTGTGGGAGAAATGGCTGCATGTTTGCACTTTGTGAGCTGGTCTGTGCGAAGAGTGAGAGTGATCTTGCGAATGTGTCTTGGCAGTGGTAGGAGGCAAGGCAAAAGTACATCCGCAGTGTCTGTCTGGGTGTGAAAGTGCTGGCAAGGGAAGGTGAGGACCAGCAAGAGCATTAAGCCCTTAGAAATATTAAGAGGGAAACATGGCTGTATGTTTTAACTTTGTGAGCTGGTGTGTGCCGAGAGTGAGAGTGAGCTTGCGAATGTGTCTTGGCAGTGGCAGGAGGCAAGGCAAGGCGAGATTCTTAGTGTATATTTGGCTGTGAAAGCACTGGCAAGGGAAGGTCAGAAACAGCAGGAGCTCTAAGCCCTTAGAGCTCTGGTGTGGAAGAAATGGCTGTATGTTTTTACTTCGTGAGCTGGTCTGTGCCGAGAGTGAGAGTGAGCTTGAGAATGTGTAGTGAGAGTGGTGGGAGGCAAGGCAAGGGGAGATGCCAGGGGGGTGTCTGGCTGTGAGTGCGGTGGGAAGGGCAGTTGAATACAGCACCAGCTCTTAGGCCTTAGAGCTATGGTGTGGGAGAAATGGCTGTATGTTTTAACTTTGTGAGCTGGTCTGTGCCGAGAGTGAGAGTGAGCTTGCGAATGTGTCTTGGCAGTGGCAGGAGGCAAGGCAAGGGGAGATTCTTAGTGTATGTTTTTCTGTGAAAGCACTGGCAAGGGAAGGTCAGAAACAGCAAGAGCTCTAAGCCCTTAGAGCTCTGGTGTGGGAGAAATGGCTGTATGTTTTAACTTTGTGAGCTGGTCTGTGCCGAGAGTGAGAGTGAGCTAGCGAATGTGTCTTGGCAGTGGCAGGAGGCAAGGCAAGGGGAGATTCTTAGTGTATGTTTGGCTGTGAAAGCACTGGCAAGGGAAGGTCAGAATCAGCAAGAGCTCTAAGCGCTTAGAGCTGTGGTGTGGGAGAAATGGCTGGATGTTTTAACTTTGTGAGCTGGTGTGTGCCGAGAGTGATAGTGAGCTTGAGAATGTGTCTTGGCAGTGGTAGGAGGCAAGGCAAGGGGAGATGCCAGGGGGGTGTCTGGCTGTGAGTGCGGTGGGAAGGGCAGTTGAATACAGCACCAGCTCTTAGGCCTTAGAGCTCTGGTGTGGGAGAAACGGCTGTATGTTTTAACTTTGTGAGCTGGTGTGTGCTGAGAGTGAGAGTGAGCTTGCGAATGTGTGTTGGCAGTGGCAGGAGGCAAGGCAAGGGGAGATTCTTAGTGTATGTTTGGCTGTGAAAGCACTGGCAAGGGAAGGTCAGAAACAGCAAGAGCTCTAAGCGCTTAGAGCTCTGGTGTGGGAGAAATGGCTGTATGTTTTAACTTTGTGAGCTGGTGTGTGCCGAGAGTGAGAGTGAGCTTGAGAATGTGTCTTGGGAGTGGTGGGAGGCAAGGCAAGGGGAGATGCCAGGGGGGTGTCTGGCTGTGAGTGCGGTGGGAAGGGCAGTTGAATACAGCACCAGCTCTTAGGCCTTAGAGCTATGGTGTGGGAGAAATGGCTGTATGTTTTAACTTTGTGAGCTGGTGTGTGCCGAGAGTGAGAGTGAGCTTGCGAATGTGTGTTGGCAGTGGTAGGAGGCAAGGCAAGGGGAGATTCTTAGTGTATGTTTGGCTGTGAAAGCACTGGCAAGGGAAGGTCAGAAACAGCAAGAGCTCTAAGCCCTTAGAGCTCTGGTGTGGGAGAAATGGCTGTATGTTTTAACTTTGTGAGCTGGTCTGTGCCGAGAGTGAGAGTGAGTTTGCGAATGTGTCTTGGCAGTGGTAGGAGGCAAGGCAAGGGGAGATTCTTAGTGTATGTTTGGCTGTGAAAGCACTGGCAAGGGAAGGTCAGAAACAGCAAGAGCTCTAAGCGCTTAGAGCTCTGGTGTGGGAGAAGTGGCTGTATGTTTTAACTTTGTGAGCTGGTGTGTGCCGAGAGTGAGAGTGAGCTTGAGAATGTGTCTTGGGAGTGGTGGGAGGCAAGGCAAGGGGAGATGCCAGGGGGGTGTCTGGCTGTGAGTGTGGTGGGAAGGGCAGTTGAATACAGCACCAGCTCTTAGGCCTTCGAGCTATGGTGTGGGAGAAATGGCTGCATGTTTGCACTTTGTGAGCTGGTCTGTGCGAAGAGTGAGAGTGATCTTGCGAATGTGTCTTGGCAGTGGTAGGAGGCAAGGCAAAAGTACATCCGCAGTGTCTGTCTGGGTGTGAAAGTGCTGGCAAGGGAAGGTGAGGACCAGCAAGAGCATTAAGCCCTTAGAAATATTAAGAGGGAAACATGGCTGTATGTTTTAACTTTGTGAGCTGGTGTGTGCCGAGAGTGAGAGTGAGCTTGCGAATGTGTCTTGGCAGTGGCAGGAGGCAAGGCAAGGCGAGATTCTTAGTGTATATTTGGCTGTGAAAGCACTGGCAAGGGAAGGTCAGAAACAGCAGGAGCTCTAAGCCCTTAGAGCTCTGGTGTGGAAGAAATGGCTGTATGTTTTTACTTTGTGAGCTGGTGTGTGCCGAGAGTGAGAGTGAGCTTGAGAATGTGTAGTGAGAGTGGTGGGAGGCAAGGCAAGGGGAGATGCCAGGGGGGTGTCTGGCTGTGAGTGCGGTGGGAAGGGCAGTTGAATACAGCACCAGCTCTTAGGCCTTAGAGCTATGGTGTGGGAGAAATGGCTGTATGTTTTAACTTTGTGAGCTGGTCTGTGCCGAGAGTGAGAGTGAGCTTGCGAATGTGTCTTGGCAGTGGCAGGAGGCAAGGCAAGGGGAGATTCTTAGTGTATGTTTTTCTGTGAAAGCACTGGCAAGGGAAGGTCAGAAACAGCAAGAGCTCTAAGCCCTTAGAGCTCTGGTGTGGGAGAAATGGCTGTATGTTTTAACTTTGTGAGCTGGTCTGTGCCGAGAGTGAGAGTGAGCTAGCGAATGTGTCTTGGCAGTGGCAGGAGGCAAGGCAAGGGGAGATTCTTAGTGTATGTTTGGCTGTGAAAGCACTGGCAAGGGAAGGTCAGAAACAGCAAGAGCTCTAAGCGCTTAGAGCTCTGGTGTGGGAGAAATGGCTGTATGTTTTAACTTTGTGAGCTGGTCTGTGCCGAGAGTGAGAGTGAGCTTGAGAATGTGTCTTGGGAGTGGTGGGAGGCAAGGCAAGGGGAGATGCCAGGGGCGTGTCTGGCTGTGAGTGCGGTGGGAAGGGCATTTGAATACAGCACCAGCTCTTAGGCCTTAGAGCTATGGTGTGGGAGAAATGGCTGTATGTTTTAACTTTGTGAGCTGGTGTGTGCCGAGAGTGAGAGTGAGCTTGCGAATGTGTGTTGGCAGTGGTAGGAGGCAAGGCAAGGGGAGATTCTTAGTGTATGTTTGGCTGTGAAAGCACTGGCAAGGGAAGGTCAGAATCAGCAAGAGCTCTAAGCGCTTAGAGCTCTGGTGTGGGAGAAATGGCTGGATGTTTTAACTTTGTGAGCTGGTGTGTGCCGAGAGTGAGAGTGAGCTTGAGAATGTGTCTTGGGAGTGGTGGGAGGCAAGGCAAGGGGAGATTCTTAGTGTATGTTTGGCTGTGAAAGCACTGGCAAGGGAATGTCAGAAACAGCAAGAGCTCTAAGCCCTTAGAGCTCTGGTGTGGGAGAAATGGCTGTATGTTTTAACACTGGGAGCTGGTGTGTGCCGAGAGTGAGAGTGAGTTTGCGAATGTGTCTTGGCAGTGGTAGGAGGCAAGGCAAGGGGAGATTCTTAGTGTATGTTTGGCTGTGAAAGCACTGGCAAGGGAAGGTCAGAAACAGCAAGAGCTCTAAGCGCTTAGAGCTCTGGTGTGGGAGAAGTGGCTGTATGTTTTAACTTTGTGAGCTGGTGTGTGCCGAGAGTGAGAGTGAGCTTGAGAATGTGTCTTGGGAGTGGTGGGAGGCAAGGCAAGGGGAGATGCCAGGGGGGTGTCTGGCTGTGAGTGCGGTGGGAAGGGCAGTTGAATACAGCACCAGCTCTTAGGCCTTAGAGCTATGGTGTGGGAGAAATGGCTGCATGTTTGCACTTTGTGAGCTGGTCTGTGCGAAGAGTGAGAGTGATCTTGCGAACGTGTCTTGGCAGTGGTAGGAGGCAAGGCAAAAGTACATCCGCAGTGTCTGTCTGGGTGTGAAAGTGCTGGCAAGGGAAGGTGAGGACCAGCAAGAGCATTAAGCCCTTAGAAATATTAAGAGGGAAACATGGCTGTATGTTTTAACTTTGTGAGCTGGTGTGTGCCGAGAGTGAGAGTGAGCTTGCGAATGTGTCTTGGCAGTGGCAGGAGGCAAGGCAAGGGGAGATTCTTAGTGTATATTTGGCTGTGAAAGCACTGGCAAGGGAAGGTCAGAAACAGCAGGAGCTCTAAGCCCTTAGAGCTCTGGTGTGGGAGAAATGGCTGTATGTTTTTACTTTGTGAGCTGGTCTGTGCCGAGAGTGAGAGTGAGCTTGAGAATGTGTATTGAGAGTGGTGGGAGGCAAGGCAAGGGGAGATGCCAGGGGGGTGTCTGGCTGTGAGTGCGGTGGGAAGGGCAGTTGAATACAGCACCAGCTCTTAGGCCTTAGAGCTCTGGTGTGGGAGAAATGGCTGGATGTTTTAACTTTGTGAGCTGGTGTGTGCCGAGAGTGAGAGTGAGCTTGCGAATGTGTCTTGGCAGTGGCAGGAGGCAAGGCAAGGGGAGATTCTTAGTGTATGTTTTTCTGTGAAAGCACTGGCAAGGGAAGGTCAGAATCAGCAAGAGCTCTAAGCCCTTAGAGCTCTGGTGTGGGAGAAATGGCTGTATGTTTTAACTTTGTGAGCTGGTGTGTGCCGAGAGTGAGACTGAGCTAGCGAATGTGTCTTGGCAGTGGCAGGAGGCAAGGCAAGGGGAGATTCTTAGTGTATGTTTGGCTGTGAAAGCACTGGCAAGGGAAGGTCAGAATCAGCAAGAGCTCTAAGCGCTTAGAGGTGTGGTGTGGGAGAAATGGCTGGATGTTTTAACTTTGTGAGCTGGTGTGTGCCGAGAGTGAGAGTGAGCTTGAGAATGTGTCTTGGGAGTGGTGGGAGGCAAGGCAAGGGGAGATGCCAGGGGGGTGTCTGGCTGTGAGTGCGGTGGGAAGGGCAGTTGAATACAGCACCAGCTCTTAGGCCTTAGAGCTATGGTGTGGGAGAAATGGCTGTATGTTTTAACTTTGTGAGCTGGTGTGTGCCGAGAGTGAGAGTGAGCTTGCGAATGTGTGTTGGCAGTGGTAGGAGGCAAGGCAAGGGGAGATTCTTAGTGTATGTTTGGCTGTGAAAGCACTGGCAAGGGAAGGTCAGAAACAGCAAGAGCTCTAAGCCCTTAGAGCTCTGGTGTGGGAGAAATGAGTGTATGTTTTAACTTTGTGAGCTGGTCTGTGCCGAGAGTGAGAGTGTGCTTGCGAATGTGTGTTGGCAGTGGTAGGAGGCAAGGCAAGGGGAGATTCTTAGTGTATGTTTGGCTGTGAAAGCACTGGCAAGGGAAGGTCAGAAACAGCAAGAGCTCTAAGCCCTTAGAGCTCTGGTGTGGGAGAAATGGCTGTATGTTTTAACTTTGTGAGCTGGTCTGTGCCGAGAGTGAGAGTGAGTTTGCGAATGTGTCTTGGCAGTGGTAGGAGGCAAGGCAAGGGGAGATTCTTAGTGTATGTTTGGCTGTGAAAGCACTGGCAAGGGAAGGTCAGAATACAGCAAGAGCTCTAAGCCCTTAGAGCTCTGGTGTGGGAGAAGTGGCTGTATGTTTTAACTTTGTGAGCTGGTGTGTGCCGAGAGTGAGAGTGAGCTTGAGAATGTGTCTTGGGAGTGGTGGGAGGCAAGGCAAGGGGAGATGCCAGGGGGGTGTCTGGCTGTGAGTGTGGTGGGAAGGGCAGTTGAATACAGCACCAGCTCTTAGGCCTTCGAGCTATGGTGTGGGAGAAATGGCTGTATGTTTGCACTTTGTGAGCTGGTCTGTGCGAAGAGTGAGAGTGATCTTGCGAATGTGTCTTGGCAGTGGTAGGAGGCAAGGCAAAAGTACATCCGCAGTGTCTGTCTGGGTGTGAAAGTGCTGGCAAGGGAAGGTGAGGACCAGCAAGAGCATTAAGCCCTTAGAAATATTAAGAGGGAAACATGGCTGTATGTTTTAACTTTGTGAGCTGGTGTGTGCCGAGAGTGAGAGTGAGCTTGCGAATGTGTCTTGGCAGTGGCAGGAGGCAAGGCAAGGCGAGATTCTTAGTGTATATTTGGCTGTGAAAGCACTGGCAAGGGAAGGTCAGAAACAGCAGGACCTCTAAGCCCTTAGAGCTCTGGTGTGGAAGAAATGGCTGTATGTTTTTACTTTGTGAGCTGGTGTGTGCCGAGAGTGAGAGTGAGCTTGAGAATGTGTAGTGAGAGTGGTGGGAGGCAAGGCAAGGGGAGATGCCAGGGGGGTGTCTGGCTGTGAGTGCGGTGGGAAGGGCAGTTGAATACAGCACCAGCTCTTAGGCCTTAGAGCTATGGTGTGGGAGAAATGGCTGTATGTTTTAACTTTGTGAGCTGGTCTGTGCCGAGAGTGAGAGTGAGCTTGCGAATGTGTCTTGGCAGTGGCAGGAGGCAAGGCAAGGGGAGATTCTTAGTGTATGTTTTTCTGTGAAAGCACTGGCAAGGGAAGGTCAGAAACAGCAAGAGCTCTAAGCCCTTAGAGCTCTGGTGTGGGAGAAATGGCTGTATGTTTTAACTTTGTGAGCTGGTCTGTGCCGAGAGTGAGAGTGAGCTAGCGAATGTGTCTTGGCAGTGGCAGGAGGCAAGGCAAGGGGAGATTCTTAGTGTATGTTTGGCTGTGAAAGCACTGGCAAGGGAAGGTCAGAATCAGCAAGAGCTCTAAGCGCTTAGAGCTGTGGTGTGGGAGAAATGGCTGGATGTTTTAACTTTGTGAGCTGGTGTGTGCCGAGAGTGATAGTGAGCTTGAGAATGTGTCTTGGCAGTGGTAGGAGGCAAGGCAAGGGGAGATGCCAGGGGGGTGTCTGGCTGTGAGTGCGGTGGGAAGGGCAGTTGAATACAGCACCAGCTCTTAGGCCTTAGAGCTCTGGTGTGGGAGAAACGGCTGTATGTTTCAACTTTGTGAGCTGGTGTGTGCTGAGAGTGAGAGTGAGCTTGCGAATGTGTGTTGGCAGTGGCAGGAGGCAAGGCAAGGGGAGATTCTTAGTATATGTTTGGCTGTGAAAGCACTGGCAAGGGAAGGTCAGAAACAGCAAGAGCTCTAAGCGCTTAGAGCTCTGGTGTGGGAGAAATGGCTGTATGTTTTAACTTTGTGAGCTGGTCTGTGCCGAGAGTGAGAGTGAGCTTGAGAATGTGTCTTGGGAGTGGTGGGAGGCAAGGCAAGGGGAGATGCCAGGGGCGTGTCTGGCTGTGAGTGCGGTGGGAAGGGCAGTTGAATACAGCACCAGCTCTTAGGCCTTAGAGCTATGGTGTGGGAGAAATGGCTGTATGTTTTAACTTTGTGAGCTGGTGTGTGCCGAGAGTGAGAGTGAGCTTGCGAATGTGTGTTGGCAGTGGTAGGAGGCAAGGCAAGGGGAGATTCTTAGTGTATGTTTGGCTGTGAAAGCACTGGCAAGGGAAGGTCAGAATCAGCAAGAGCTCTAAGCGCTTAGAGCTCTGGTGTGGGAGAAATGGCTGGATGTTTTAACTTTGTGAGCTGGTGTGTGCCGAGAGTGAGAGTGAGCTTGAGAATGTGTCTTGGGAGTGGTGGGAGGCAAGGCAAGGGGAGATTCTTAGTGTATGTTTGGCTGTGAAAGCACTGGCAAGGGAATGTCAGAAACAGCAAGAGCTCTAAGCCCTTAGAGCTCTGGTGTGGGAGAAATGGCTGTATGTTTTAACACTGGGAGCTGGTGTGTGCCGAGAGTGAGAGTGAGTTTGCGAATGTGTCTTGGCAGTGGTAGGAGGCAAGGCAAGGGGAGATTCTTAGTGTATGTTTGGCTGTGAAAGCACTGGCAAGGGAAGGTCAGAAACAGCAAGAGCTCTAAGCGCTTAGAGCTCTGGTGTGGGAGAAGTGGCTGTATGTTTTAACTTTGTGAGCTGGTGTGTGCCGAGAGTGAGAGTGAGCTTGAGAATGTGTCTTGGGAGTGGTGGGAGGCAAGGCAAGGGGAGATGCCAGGGGGGTGTCTGGCTGTGAGTGTGGTGGGAAGGGCAGTTGAATACAGCACCAGCTCTTAGGCCTTAGAGCTATGGTGTGGGAGAAATGGCTGCATGTTTGCACTTTGTGAGCTGGTCTGTGCGAAGAGTGAGAGTGATCTTGCGAACGTGTCTTGGCAGTGGTAGGAGGCAAGGCAAAAGTACATCCGCAGTGTCTGTCTGGGTGTGAAAGTGCTGGCAAGGGAAGGTGAGGACCAGCAAGAGCATTAAGCCCTTAGAAATATTAAGAGGGAAACATGGCTGTATGTTTTAACTTTGTGAGCTGGTGTGTGCCGAGAGTGAGAGTGAGCTTGCGAATGTGTCTTGGCAGTGGCAGGAGGCAAGGCAAGGGGAGATTCTTAGTGTATATTTGGCTGTGAAAGCACTGGCAAGGGAAGGTCAGAAACAGCAGGAGCTCTAAGCCCTTAGAGCTCTGGTGTGGGAGAAATGGCTGTATGTTTTTACTTTGTGAGCTGGTCTGTGCCGAGAGTGAGAGTGAGCTTGAGAATGTGTCTTGGGAGTGGTGGGAGGCAAGGCAAGGGGAGATGCCAGGGGGGTGTCTGGCTGTGAGTGCGGTGGGAAGGGCAGTTGAATACAGCACCAGCTCTTAGGCCTTAGAGCTATGGTGTGGGAGAAATGGCTGTATGTTTTAACTTTGTGAGCTGGTCTGTACCGAGAGTGAGAGTGAGCTTGCGAATGTGTCTTGGCAGTGGCAGGAGGCAAGGCAAGGGGAGATTCTTAGTGTATGTTTTTCTGTGAAAGCACTGGCAAGGGAAGTTCAGAATCAGCAAGAGCTCTAAGCCCTTAGAGCTCTGGTGTGGGAGAAATGGCTGTATGTTTTAACTTTGTGAGCTGGTGTGTGCCGAGAGTGAGACTGAGCTAGCGAATGTGTCTTGGCAGTGGCAGGAGGCAAGGCAAGGGGAGATTCTTAGTGTATGTTTGGCTGTGAAAGCACTGGCAAGGGAAGGTCAGAAACAGCAAGAGCTCTAAGCGCTTAGAGCTGTGGTGTGGGAGAAATGGCTGGATGTTTTAACTTTGTGAGCTGGTGTGTGCCGAGAGTGAGAGTGAGCTTGAGAATGTGTCTTGGGAGTGGTGGGAGGCAAGGCAAGGGGAGATGCCAGGGGGGTGTCTGGCTGTGAGTGCGGTGGGAAGGGCAGTTGAATACAGCACCAGCTCTTAGGCCTTAGAGCTATGGTGTGGGAGAAATGGCTGTATGTTTTAACTTTGTGAGGTGGTGTGTGCCGAGAGTGAGAGTGAGCTTGCGAATGTGTGTTGGCAGTGGCAGGAGGCAAGGCAAGGGGAGATTCTTAGTGTATGTTTGGCTGTGAAAGCACTGGCAAGGGAAGGTCAGAAACAGCAAGAGCTCTAAGCGCTTAGAGCTCTGGTGTGGGAGAAATGGCTGTATGTTTTAACTTTGTGAGCTGGTCTGTGCCGAGAGTGAGAGTGAGCTTGAGAATGTGTCTTGGGAGTGGTGGGAGGCAAGGCAAGGGGAGATGCCAGGGGCGTGTCTGGCTGTGAGTGCGGTGGGAAGGGCAGTTGAATACAGCACCAGCTCTTAGGCCTTAGAGCTATGGTGTGGGAGAAATGGCTGTATGTTTTAACTTTGTGAGCTGGTGTGTGCCGAGAGTGAGAGTGAGCTTGCGAATGTGTGTTGGCAGTGGTAGGAGGCAAGGCAAGGGGAGATTCTTAGTGTATGTTTGGCTGTGAAAGCACTGGCAAGGGAAGGTCAGAATCAGCAAGAGCTCTAAGCGCTTAGAGCTCTGGTGTGGGAGAAATGGCTGGATGTTTTAACTTTGTGAGCTGGTGTGTGCCGAGAGTGAGAGTGAGCTTGAGAATGTGTCTTGGGAGTGGTGGGAGGCAAGGCAAGGGGAGATTCTTAGTGTATGTTTGGCTGTGAAAGCACTGGCAAGGGAATGTCAGAAACAGCAAGAGCTCTAAGCCCTTAGAGCTCTGGTGTGGGAGAAATGGCTGTATGTTTTAACACTGGGAGCTGGTGTGTGCCGAGAGTGAGAGTGAGTTTGCGAATGTGTCTTGGCAGTGGTAGGAGGCAAGGCAAGGGGAGATTCTTAGTGTATGTTTGGCTGTGAAAGCACTGGCAAGGGAAGGTCAGAAACAGCAAGAGCTCTAAGCGCTTAGAGCTCTGGTGTGGGAGAAGTGGCTGTATGTTTTAACTTTGTGAGCTGGTGTGTGCCGAGAGTGAGAGTGAGCTTGAGAATGTGTCTTGGGAGTGGTGGGAGGCAAGGCAAGGGGAGATGCCAGGGGGGTGTCTGGCTGTGAGTGTGGTGGGAAGGGCAGTTGAATACAGCACCAGCTCTTAGGCCTTAGAGCTATGGTGTGGGAGAAATGGCTGCATGTTTGCACTTTGTGAGCTGGTCTGTGCGAAGAGTGAGAGTGATCTTGCGAACGTGTCTTGGCAGTGGTAGGAGGCAAGGCAAAAGTACATCCGCAGTGTCTGTCTGGGTGTGAAAGTGCTGGCAAGGGAAGGTGAGGACCAGCAAGAGCATTAAGCCCTTAGAAATATTAAGAGGGAAACATGGCTGTATGTTTTAACTTTGTGAGCTGGTGTGTGCCGAGAGTGAGAGTGAGCTTGCGAATGTGTCTTGGCAGTGGCAGGAGGCAAGGCAAGGGGAGATTCTTAGTGTATATTTGGCTGTGAAAGCACTGGCAAGGGAAGGTCAGAAACAGCAGGAGCTCTAAGCCCTTAGAGCTCTGGTGTGGGAGAAATGGCTGTATGTTTTTACTTTGTGAGCTGGTCTGTGCCGAGAGTGAGAGTGAGTTTGCGAATGTGTCTTGGCAGTGGTAGGAGGCAAGGCAAGGGGAGATTCTTAGTGTATGTTTGGCTGTGAAAGCACTGGCAAGGGAAGGTCAGAAACAGCAAGAGCTCTAAGCGCTTAGAGCTCTGGTGTGGGAGAAGTGGCTGTATGTTTTAACTTTGTGAGCTGGTGTGTGCCGAGAGTGAGAGTGAGCTTGAGAATGTGTCTTGGGAGTGGTGGGAGGCAAGGCAAGGGGAGATGCCAGGGGGGTGTCTGGCTGTGAGTGTGGTGGGAAGGGCAGTTGAATACAGCACCAGCTCTTAGGCCTTCGAGCTATGGTGTGGGAGAAATGGCTGCATGTTTGCACTTTGTGAGCTGGTCTGTGCGAAGAGTGAGAGTGATCTTGCGAATGTGTCTTGGCAGTGGTAGGAGGCAAGGCAAAAGTACATCCGCAGTGTCTGTCTGGGTGTGAAAGTGCTGGCAAGGGAAGGTGAGGACCAGCAAGAGCATTAAGCCCTTAGAAATATTAAGAGGGAAACATGGCTGTATGTTTTAACTTTGTGAGCTGGTGTGTGCCGAGAGTGAGAGTGAGCTTGCGAATGTGTCTTGGCAGTGGCAGGAGGCAAGGCAAGGCGAGATTCTTAGTGTATATTTGGCTGTGAAAGCACTGGCAAGGGAAGGTCAGAAACAGCAGGAGCTCTAAGCCCTTAGAGCTCTGGTGTGGGAGAAATGGCTGTATGTTTTTACTTTGTGAGCTGGTGTGTGCCGAGAGTGAGAGTGAGCTTGAGAATGTGTAGTGAGAGTGGTGGGAGGCAAGGCAAGGGGAGATGCCAGGGGGGTGTCTGGCTGTGAGTGCGGTGGGAAGGGCAGTTGAATACAGCACCAGCTCTTAGGCCTTAGAGCTATGGTGTGGGAGAAATGGCTGTATGTTTTAACTTTGTGAGCTGGTCTGTGCCGAGAGTGAGAGTGAGCTTGCGAATGTGTCTTGGCAGTGGCAGGAGGCAAGGCAAGGGGAGATTCTTAGTGTATGTTTTTCTGTGAAAGCACTGGCAAGGGAAGGTCAGAAACAGCAAGAGCTCTAAGCCCTTAGAGCTCTGGTGTGGGAGAAATGGCTGTATGTTTTAACTTTGTGAGCTGGTCTGTGCCGAGAGTGAGAGTGAGCTAGCGAATGTGTCTTGGCAGTGGCAGGAGGCAAGGCAAGGGGAGATTCTTAGTGTATGTTTGGCTGTGAAAGCACTGGCAAGGGAAGGTCAGAATCAGCAAGAGCTCTAAGCGCTTAGAGCTGTGGTGTGGGAGAAATGGCTGGATGTTTTAACTTTGTGAGCTGGTGTGTGCCGAGAGTGATAGTGAGCTTGAGAATGTGTCTTGGCAGTGGTAGGAGGCAAGGCAAGGGGAGATGCCAGGGGGGTGTCTGGCTGTGAGTGCGGTGGGAAGGGCAGTTGAATACAGCACCAGCTCTTAGGCCTTAGAGCTCTGGTGTGGGAGAAACGGCTGTATGTTTTAACTTTGTGAGCTGGTGTGTGCTGAGAGTGAGAGTGAGCTTGCGAATGTGTGTTGGCAGTGGCAGGAGGCAAGGCAAGGGGAGATTCTTAGTGTATGTTTGGCTGTGAAAGCACTGGCAAGGGAAGGTCAGAAACAGCAAGAGCTCTAAGCGCTTAGAGCTCTGGTGTGGGAGAAATGGCTGTATGTTTTAACTTTGTGAGCTGGTCTGTGCCGAGAGTGAGAGTGAGCTTGAGAATGTGTCTTGGGAGTGGTGGGAGGCAAGGCAAGGGGAGATGCCAGGGGCGTGTCTGGCTGTGAGTGCGGTGGGAAGGGCAGTTGAATACAGCACCAGCTCTTAGGCCTTAGAGCTATGGTGTGGGAGAAATGGCTGTATGTTTTAACTTTGTGAGCTGGTGTGTGCCGAGAGTGAGAGTGAGCTTGCGAATGTGTGTTGGCAGTGGTAGGAGGCAAGGCAAGGGGAGATTCTTAGTGTATGTTTGGCTGTGAAAGCACTGGCAAGGGAAGGTCAGAATCAGCAAGAGCTCTAAGCGCTTAGAGCTCTGGTGTGGGAGAAATGGCTGGATGTTTTAACTTTGTGAGCTGGTGTGTGCCGAGAGTGAGAGTGAGCTTGAGAATGTGTCTTGGGAGTGGTGGGAGGCAAGGCAAGGGGAGATTCTTAGTGTATGTTTGGCTGTGAAAGCACTGGCAAGGGAATGTCAGAAACAGCAAGAGCTCTAAGCCCTTAGAGCTCTGGTGTGGGAGAAATGGCTGTATGTTTTAACACTGGGAGCTGGTGTGTGCCGAGAGTGAGAGTGAGTTTGCGAATGTGTCTTGGCAGTGGTAGGAGGCAAGGCAAGGGGAGATTCTTAGTGTATGTTTGGCTGTGAAAGCACTGGCAAGGGAAGGTCAGAAACAGCAAGAGCTCTAAGCGCTTAGAGCTCTGGTGTGGGAGAAGTGGCTGTATGTTTTAACTTTGTGAGCTGGTGTGTGCCGAGAGTGAGAGTGAGCTTGAGAATGTGTCTTGGGAGTGGTGGGAGGCAAGGCAAGGGGAGATGCCAGGGGGGTGTCTGGCTGTGAGTGTGGTGGGAAGGGCAGTTGAATACAGCACCAGCTCTTAGGCCTTAGAGCTATGGTGTGGGAGAAATGGCTGCATGTTTGCACTTTGTGAGCTGGTCTGTGCGAAGAGTGAGAGTGATCTTGCGAACGTGTCTTGGCAGTGGTAGGAGGCAAGGCAAAAGTACATCCGCAGTGTCTGTCTGGGTGTGAAAGTGCTGGCAAGGGAAGGTGAGGACCAGCAAGAGCATTAAGCCCTTAGAAATATTAAGAGGGAAACATGGCTGTATGTTTTAACTTTGTGAGCTGGTGTGTGCCGAGAGTGAGAGTGAGCTTGCGAATGTGTCTTGGCAGTGGCAGGAGGCAAGGCAAGGGGAGATTCTTAGTGTATATTTGGCTGTGAAAGCACTGGCAAGGGAAGGTCAGAAACAGCAGGAGCTCTAAGCCCTTAGAGCTCTGGTGTGGGAGAAATGGCTGTATGTTTTTACTTTGTGAGCTGGTCTGTGCCGAGAGTGAGAGTGAGCTTGAGAATGTGTAGTGAGAGTGGTGGGAGGCAAGGCAAGGGGAGATGCCAGGGGGGTGTCTGGCTGTGAGTGCGGTGGGAAGGGCAGTTGAATACAGCACCAGCTCTTAGGCCTTAGAGCTATGGTGTGGGAGAAATGGCTGTATGTTTTAACTTTGTGAGCTGGTCTGTACCGAGAGTGAGAGTGAGCTTGCGAATGTGTCTTGGCAGTGGCAGGAGGCAAGGCAAGGGGAGATTCTTAGTGTATGTTTTTCTGTGAAAGCACTGGCAAGGGAAGTTCAGAATCAGCAAGAGCTCTAAGCCCTTAGAGCTCTGGTGTGGGAGAAATGGCTGTATGTTTTAACTTTGTGAGCTGGTGTGTGCCGAGAGTGAGACTGAGCTAGCGAATGTGTCTTGGCAGTGGCAGGAGGCAAGGCAAGGGGAGATTCTTAGTGTATGTTTGGCTGTGAAAGCACTGGCAAGGGAAGGTCAGAAACAGCAAGAGCTCTAAGCGCTTAGAGCTCTGGTGTGGGAGAAATGGCTGGATGTTTTAACTTTGTGAGCTGGTGTGTGCCGAGAGTGAGAGTGAGCTTGAGAATGTGTCTTGGGAGTGGTGGGAGGCAAGGCAAGGGGAGATGCCAGGGGGGTGTCTGGCTGTGAGTGCGGTGGGAAGGGCAGTTGAATACAGCACCAGCTCTTAGGCCTTAGAGCTCTGGTGTGGGAGAAATGGCTGTATGTTTTAACTTTGTGAGCTGGTCTGTGCCGAGAGTGAGAGTGAGCTTGCGAATGTGTCTTGGCAGTGGTAGGAGGCAAGGCAAGGGGAGATTCTTAGTGTATGTTTGGCTGTGAAAGCACTGGCAAGGGAAGGTCAGAATCAGCAAGAGCTCTAAGCGCTTAGAGCTCTGGTGTGGGAGAAATGGCTGGATGTTTTAACTTTGTGAGCTGGTGTGTGCCGAGAGTGAGAGTGAGCTTGAGAATGTGTCTTGGGAGTGGTGGGAGGCAAGGCAAGGGGAGATTCTTAGTGTATGTTTGGCTGTGAAAGCACTGGCAAGGGAATGTCAGAAACAGCAAGAGCTCTAAGCCCTTAGAGCTCTGGTGTGGGAGAAATGGCTGTATGTTTTAACACTGGGAGCTGGTGTGTGCCGAGAGTGAGAGTGAGTTTGCGAATGTGTCTTGGCAGTGGTAGGAGGCAAGGCAAGGGGAGATTCTTAGTGTATGTTTGGCTGTGAAAGCACTGGCAAGGGAAGGTCAGAAACAGCAAGAGCTCTAAGCGCTTAGAGCTCTGGTGTGGGAGAAGTGGCTGTATGTTTTAACTTTGTGAGCTGGTGTGTGCCGAGAGTGAGAGTGAGCTTGAGAATGTGTCTTGGGAGTGGTGGGAGGCAAGGCAAGGGGAGATGCCAGGGGGGTGTCTGGCTGTGAGTGTGGTGGGAAGGGCAGTTGAATACAGCACCAGCTCTTAGGCCTTAGAGCTATGGTGTGGGAGAAATGGCTGCATGTTTGCACTTTGTGAGCTGGTCTGTGCGAAGAGTGAGAGTGATCTTGCGAACGTGTCTTGGCAGTGGTAGGAGGCAAGGCAAAAGTACATCCGCAGTGTCTGTCTGGGTGTGAAAGTGCTGGCAAGGGAAGGTGAGGACCAGCAAGAGCATTAAGCCCTTAGAAATATTAAGAGGGAAACATGGCTGTATGTTTTAACTTTGTGAGCTGGTGTGTGCCGAGAGTGAGAGTGAGCTTGCGAATGTGTCTTGGCAGTGGCAGGAGGCAAGGCAAGGGGAGATTCTTAGTGTATATTTGGCTGTGAAAGCACTGGCAAGGGAAGGTCAGAAACAGCAGGAGCTCTAAGCCCTTAGAGCTCTGGTGTGGGAGAAATGGCTGTATGTTTTTACTTTGTGAGCTGGTCTGTGCCGAGAGTGAGAGTGAGCTTGAGAATGTGTCTTGGGAGTGGTGGGAGGCAAGGCAAGGGGAGATGCCAGGGGGGTGTCTGGCTGTGAGTGCGGTGGGAAGGGCAGTTGAATACAGCACCAGCTCTTAGGCCTTAGAGCTATGGTGTGGGAGAAATGGCTGTATGTTTTAACTTTGTGAGCTGGTCTGTACCGAGAGTGAGAGTGAGCTTGCGAATGTGTCTTGGCAGTGGCAGGAGGCAAGGCAAGGGGAGATTCTTAGTGTATGTTTTTCTGTGAAAGCACTGGCAAGGGAAGTTCAGAATCAGCAAGAGCTCTAAGCCCTTAGAGCTCTGGTGTGGGAGAAATGGCTGTATGTTTTAACTTTGTGAGCTGGTGTGTGCCGAGAGTGAGACTGAGCTAGCGAATGTGTGTTGGCAGTGGCAGGAGGCAAGGCAAGGGGAGATTCTTAGTGTATGTTTGGCTGTGAAAGCACTGGCAAGGGAAGGTCAGAAACAGCAAGAGCTCTAAGCGCTTAGAGCTCTGGTGTGGGAGAAATGGCTGTATGTTTTAACTTTGTGAGCTGGTCTGTGCCGAGAGTGAGAGTGAGCTTGAGAATGTGTCTTGGGAGTGGTGGGAGGCAAGGCAAGGGGAGATGCCAGGGGCGTGTCTGGCTGTGAGTGCGGTGGGAAGGGCAGTTGAATACAGCACCAGCTCTTAGGCCTTAGAGCTATGGTGTGGGAGAAATGGCTGTATGTTTTAACTTTGTGAGCTGGTGTGTGCCGAGAGTGAGAGTGAGCTTGCGAATGTGTGTTGGCAGTGGTAGGAGGCAAGGCAAGGGGAGATTCTTAGTGTATGTTTGGCTGTGAAAGCACTGGCAAGGGAAGGTCAGAATCAGCAAGAGCTCTAAGCGCTTAGAGCTCTGGTGTGGGAGAAATGGCTGGATGTTTTAACTTTGTGAGCTGGTGTGTGCCGAGAGTGAGAGTGAGCTTGAGAATGTGTCTTGGGAGTGGTGGGAGGCAAGGCAAGGGGAGATTCTTAGTGTATGTTTGGCTGTGAAAGCACTGGCAAGGGAATGTCAGAAACAGCAAGAGCTCTAAGCCCTTAGAGCTCTGGTGTGGGAGAAATGGCTGTATGTTTTAACACTGGGAGCTGGTGTGTGCCGAGAGTGAGAGTGAGTTTGCGAATGTGTCTTGGCAGTGGTAGGAGGCAAGGCAAGGGGAGATTCTTAGTGTATGTTTGGCTGTGAAAGCACTGGCAAGGGAAGGTCAGAAACAGCAAGAGCTCTAAGCGCTTAGAGCTCTGGTGTGGGAGAAGTGGCTGTATGTTTTAACTTTGTGAGCTGGTGTGTGCCGAGAGTGAGAGTGAGCTTGAGAATGTGTCTTGGGAGTGGTGGGAGGCAAGGCAAGGGGAGATGCCAGGGGGGTGTCTGGCTGTGAGTGTGGTGGGAAGGGCAGTTGAATACAGCACCAGCTCTTAGGCCTTACAGCTATGGTGTGGGAGAAATGGCTGCATGTTTGCACTTTGTGAGCTGGTCTGTGCGAAGAGTGAGAGTGATCTTGCGAACGTGTCTTGGCAGTGGTAGGAGGCAAGGCAAAAGTACATCCGCAGTGTCTGTCTGGGTGTGAAAGTGCTGGCAAGGGAAGGTGAGGACCAGCAAGAGCATTAAGCCCTTAGAAATATTAAGAGGGAAACATGGCTGTATGTTTTAACTTTGTGAGCTGGTGTGTGCCGAGAGTGAGAGTGAGCTTGCGAATGTGTCTTGGCAGTGGCAGGAGGCAAGGCAAGGGGAGATTCTTAGTGTATATTTGGCTGTGAAAGCACTGGCAAGGGAAGGTCAGAAACAGCAGGAGCTCTAAGCCCTTAGAGCTCTGGTGTGGGAGAAATGGCTGTATGTTTTAACTTTGTGAGCTGGTCTGTGCCGAGAGTGAGAGTGAGCTTGAGAATGTGTAGTGAGAGTGGTGGGAGGCAAGGCAAGGGGAGATGCCAGGGGGGTGTCTGGCTGTGAGTGCGGTGGGAAGGGCAGTTGAATACAGCACCAGCTCTTAGGCCTTAGAGCTATGGTGTGGGAGAAATGGCTGTATGTTTTAACTTTGTGAGCTGGTCTGTACCGAGAGTGAGAGTGATCTTGCGAATGTGTCTTGGCAGTGGCAGGAGGCAAGGCAAGGGGAGATTCTTAGTGTATGTTTTTCTGTGAAAGCACTGGCAAGGGAAGGTGAGAAACAGCAAGAGCTCTAAGCCCTTAGAGCTCTGGTGTGGGAGAAATGGCTGTATGTTTTAACTTTGTGAGCTGGTGTGTGCCGAGAGTGAGAGTGAGCTTGCGAATGTGTCTTGGCAGTGGTAGGAGGCAAGGCAAGGGGAGATTCTTAGTGTATGTTTGGCTGTGAAAGCACTGGCAAGGGAAGGTCAGAATCAGCAAGAGCTCTAAGCGCTTAGAGCTCTGGTGTGGGAGAAATGGCTGTATGTTTTAACTTTGTGAGCTGGTGTGTGCCGAGAGTGAGAGTGAGCTTGAGAATGTGTCTTGGGAGTGGTGGGAGGAAAGGCAAGGGGAGATGCCAGGGGGGTGTCTGGCTGTGAGTGCGGTGGGAAGGGCAGTTGAATACAGCACCAGCTCTTAGGCCTTAGAGCTATGGTGTGGGAGAAATGGCTGCATGTTTGCACTTTGTGAGCTGGTCTGTGCGAAGAGTGAGAGTGAGCTTGCGAATGTGTATTGAGAGTGCTGGGAGGCAAGGCAAAAGTACATCCGCAGTGTCTGTCTGGGTGTGAAAGTGCTGGCAAGGGAAGGTGAGGACCAGCAAGAGCATTAAGCCCTTAGAAATATTAAGAGGGAAACATGGCTCTATGTTTTAACTTTGTGAGCTGGTGTGTGCCGAGAGTGAGAGTGAGCTTGCGAATGTGTGTTGGCAGTGGTAGGAGGCAAGGCAAGGGGAGATTCTTAGTGTATGTTTGGCTGTGAAAGCACTGGCAAGGGAAGGTCAGAAACAGCAAGAGCTCTAAGCCCTTAGAGCTCTGGTGTGGGAGAAATGAGTGTATGTTTTAACTTTGTGAGCTGGTCTGTGCCGAGAGTGAGAGTGAGCTTGCGAATGTGTCTTGGCAGTGGTAGGAGGCAAGGCAAGGGGAGATTCTTAGTGTATGTTTGGCTGTGAAAGCACTGGCAAGGGAAGGTCAGAAACAGCAAGAGCTCTAAGCGCTTAGAGCTCTGGTGTGGGAGAAGTGGCTGTATGTTTTAACTTTGTGAGCTGGTGTGTGCCGAGAGTGAGAGTGAGCTTGAGAATGTGTCTTGGGAGTGGTGGGAGGCAAGGCAAGGGGAGATGCCAGGGGGGTGTCTGGCTGTGAGTGCGGTGGGAAGGGCAGTTGAATACAGCACCAGCTCTTAGGCCTTAGAGCTATGGTGTGGGAGAAATGGCTGTATGTTTTAACTTTGTGAGCTGGTGTGTGCCGAGAGTGAGAGTGAGCTTGCGAATGTGTGTTGGCAGTGGTAGGAGGCAAGGCAAGGGGAGATTCTTAGTGTATGTTTGGCTGTGAAAGCACTGGCAAGGGAAGGTCAGAATCAGCAAGAGCTCTAAGCGCTTAGAGCTGTGGTGTGGGAGAAATGGCTGTATGTTTTAACTTTGTGAGCTGGTGTGTGCCGAGAGTGAGAGTGAGCTTGAGAATGTGTCTTGGGAGTGGTGGGAGGCAAGGCAAGGGGAGATGCCAGGGGGGTGTCTGGCTGTGAGTGCGGTGGGAAGGGCAGTTGAATACAGCACCAGCTCTTAGGCCTTAGAGCTATGGTGTGGGAGAAATGGCTGTATGTTTTAACTTTGTGAGCTGGTGTGTGCCGAGAGTGAGAGTGAGCTTGCGAATGTGTGTTGGCAGTGGTAGGAGGCAAGGCAAGGGGAGATTCTTAGTGTATGTTTGGCTGTGAAAGCACTGGCAAGGGAAGGTCAGAAACAGCAAGAGCTCTAAGCGCTTAGAGCTGTGGTGTGGGAGAAATGGCTGTATGTTTTAACTTTGTGAGCTGGTGTGTGCCGAGAGTGAGAGTGAGCTTGAGAATGTGTCTTGGGAGTGGTGGGAGGCAAGGCAAGGGGAGATGCCAGGGGGGTGTCTGGCTGTGAGTGCGGTGGGAAGGGCAGTTGAATACAGCACCAGCTCTTAGGCCTTAGAGCTATGGTGTGGGAGAAATGGCTGCATGTTTGCACTTTGTGAGCTGGTCTGTGCGAAGAGTGAGAGTGAGCTTGCGAATGTGTATTGAGAGTGCTGGGAGGCAAGGCAAAAGTACATCCGCAGTGTCTGTCTGGGTGTGAAAGTGCTGGCAAGGGAAGGTGAGGACCAGCAAGAGCATTAAGCCCTTAGAAATATTAAGAGGGAAACATGGCTCTATGTTTTAACTTTGTGAGCTGGTGTGTGCCGAGAGTGAGAGTGAGCTTGAGAATGTGTCTTGGCAGTGGTAGGAGGCAAGGCAAGGGGAGATTCTTAGTGTATGTTTGGCTGTGAAAGCACTGGCAAGGGAAGGTCAGAAACAGCAAGAGCTCTAAGCCCTTAGAGCTCTGGTGTGGGAGAAATGGCTGTATGTTTTAACTTTGTGAGCTGGTGTGTGCCGAGAGTGAGAGTGAGCTTGCGAATGTGTCTTGGCAGTGGTAGGAGGCAAGGCAAGGGGAGATTCTTAGTGTATGTTTGGCTGTGAAAGCACTGGCAAGGGAAGGTCAGAATCAGCAAGAGCTCTAAGCGCTTAGAGCTCTGGTGTGGGAGAAATGGCTGGATGTTTTAACTTTGTGAGCTGGTGTGTGCCGAGAGTGAGAGTGAGCTTGAGAATGTGTCTTGGGAGTGGTGGGAGGCAAGGCAAGGGGAGATGCCAGGGGGGTGTCTGGCTGTGAGTGTGGTGGGAAGGGCAGTTGAATACAGCACCAGCTCTTAGGCCTTCGAGCTATGGTGTGGGAGAAATGGCTGCATGTTTGCACTTTGTGAGCTGGTCTGTGCGAAGAGTGAGAGTGATCTTGCGAATGTGTCTTGGCAGTGGTAGGAGGCAAGGCAAAAGTACATCCGCAGTGTCTGTCTGGGTGTGAAAGTGCTGGCAAGGGAAGGTGAGGACCAGCAAGAGCATTAAGCCCTTAGAAATATTAAGAGGGAAACATGGCTGTATGTTTTAACTTTGTGAGCTGGTGTGTGCCGAGAGTGAGAGTGAGCTTGCGAATGTGTCTTGGCAGTGGCAGGAGGCAAGGCAAGGGGAGATTCTTAGTGTATATTTGGCTGTGAAAGCACTGGCAAGGGAAGGTCAGAAACAGCAGGAGCTCTAAGCCCTTAGAGCTCTGGTGTGGGAGAAATGGCTGTATGTTTTTACTTTGTGAGCTGGTCTGTGCCGAGAGTGAGAGTGAGCTTGAGAATGTGTCTTGGGAGTGGTGGGAGGCAAGGCAAGGGGAGATGCCAGGGGGGTGTCTGGCTGTGAGTGCGGTGGGAAGGGCAGTTGAATACAGCACCAGCTCTTAGGCCTTAGAGCTATGGTGTGGGAGAAATGGCTGTATGTTTTAACTTTGTGAGCTGGTCTGTGCCGAGAGTGAGAGTGAGCTTGCGAATGTGTCTTGGCAGTGGCAGGAGGCAAGGCAAGGGGAGATTCTTAGTGTATGTTTTTCTGTGAAAGCACTGGCAAGGGAAGGTCAGAAACAGCAAGAGCTCTAAGCCCTTAGAGCTCTGGTGTGGGAGAAATGGCTGTATGTTTTAACTTTGTGAGCTGGTCTGTGCCGAGAGTGAGAGTGAGCTAGCTAATGTGTCTTGGCAGTGGCAGGAGGCAAGGCAAGGGGAGATTCTTAGTGTATGTTTGGCTGTGAAAGCACTGGCAAGGGAAGGTCAGAATCAGCAAGAGCTCTAAGCGCTTAGAGCTGTGGTGTGGGAGAAATGGCTGGATGTTTTAACTTTGTGAGCTGGTGTGTGCCGAGAGTGAGAGTGAGCTTGAGAATGTGTCTTGGCAGTGGTAGGAGGCAAGGCAAGGGGAGATGCCAGGGGGGTGTCTGGCTGTGAGTGCGGTGGGAAGGGCAGTTGAATACAGCACCAGCTCTTAGGCCTTAGAGCTCTGGTGTGGGAGAAATGGCTGTATGTTTTAACTTTGTGAGCTGGTGTGTGCCGAGAGTGAGAGTGAGCTTGCGAATGTGTCTTGGCAGTGGTAGGAGGCAAGGCAAGGGGAGATTCTTAGTGTATGTTTGGCTGTGAAAGCACTGGCAAGGGAAGGTCAGAATCAGCAAGAGCTCTAAGCGCTTAGAGCTCTGGTTTGGGAGAAATGGCTGGATGTTTTAACTTTGTGAGCTGGTGTGTGCCGGGAGTGAGAGTGAGCTTGAGAATGTGTCTTGGGAGTGGTGGGAGGCAAGGCAAGGGGAGATTCTTAGTGTATGTTTGGCTGTGAAAGCACTGGCAAGGGAAGGTCAGAAACAGCAAGAGCTCTAAGCCCTTAGAGCTCTGGTGTGGGAGAAATGGCTGTATGTTTTAACACTGGGAGCTGGTCTGTGCCGAGAGTGAGAGTGAGTTTGCGAATGTGTCTTGGCAGTGGTAGGAGGCAAGGCAAGGGGAGATTCTTAGTGTATGTTTGGCTGTGAAAGCACTGGCAAGGGAAGGTCAGAAACAGCAAGAGCTCTAAGCCCTTAGAGCTCTGGTGTGGGAGAAATGGCTGTATGTTTTAACTTTGTGAGCTGGTGTGTGCCGAGAGTGAGAGTGAGCTTGAGAATGTGTATTGAGAGTGGTGGGAGGCAAGGCAAGGGGAGATGCCAGGGGGGTGTCTGGCTGTGAGTGCGGTGGGAAGGGCAGTTGAATACAGCACCAGCTCTTAGGCCTTAGAGCTCTGGTGTGGGAGAAATGGCTGTATGTTTTAACTTTGTGAGCTGGTGTGTGCCGAGAGTGAGAGTGATCTTGCGAATGTGTCTTGGCAGTGGCAGGAGGCAAGGCAAGGGGAGATTCTTAGTGTATGTTTTTCTGTGAAAGCACTGGCAAGGGAAGGTCAGAAACAGCAAGAGCTCTAAGCCCTTAGAGCTCTGGTGTGGGAGAAATGGCTGTATGTTTTAACTTTGTGAGCTGGTCTGTGCCGAGAGTGAGAGTGAGCTAGCGAATGTGTCTTGGCAGTGGCAGGAGGCAAGGCAAGGGGAGATTCTTAGTGTATGTTTGGCTGTGAAAGCACTGGCAAGGGAAGGTCAGAATCAGCAAGAGCTCTAAGCGCTTAGAGCTGTGGTGTGGGAGAAATGGCTGGATGTTTTAACTTTGTGAGCTGGTGTGTGCCGAGAGTGAGAGTGAGCTTGAGAATGTGTCTTGGGAGTGGTGGGAGGCAAGGCAAGGGGAGATGCCAGGGGGGTGTCTGGCTGTGAGTGCGGTGGGAAGGGCAGTTGAATACAGCACCAGCTCTTAGGCCTTAGAGCTCTGGTGTGGGAGAAATGGCTGTATGTTTTAACTTTGTGAGCTGGTGTGTGCCGAGAGTGAGAGTGAGCTTGCGAATGTGTGTTGGCAGTGGTAGGAGGCAAGGCAAGGGGAGATTCTTAGTGTATGTTTGGCTGTGAAAGCACTGGCAAGGGAAGGTCAGAAACAGCAAGAGCTCTAAGCGCTTAGAGCTGTGGTGTGGGAGAAATGGCTGTATGTTTTAACTTTGTGAGCTGGTGTGTGCCGAGAGTGAGAGTGAGCTTGAGAATGTGTCTTGGGAGTGGTGGGAGGCAAGGCAAGGGGAGATGCCAGGGGGGTGTCTGGCTGTGAGTGCGGTGGGAAGGGCAGTTGAATACAGCACCAGCTCTTAGGCCTTAGAGCTCTGGTGTGGGAGAAATGGCTGTATGTTTTAACTTTGTGAGCTGGTGTGTGCCGAGAGTGAGAGTGAGCTTGCGAATGTGTGTTGGCAGTGGTAGGAGGCAAGGCAAGGGGAGATTCTTAGTGTATGTTTGGCTGTGAAAGCACTGGCAAGGGAAGGTCAGAATCAGCAAGAGCTCTAAGCGCTTAGAGCTCTGGTGTGGGAGAAATGGCTGTATGTTTTAACTTTGTGAGCTGGTGTGTGCCGAGAGTGAGAGTGAGCTTGAGAATGTGTCTTGGGAGTGGTGGGAGGCAAGGCAAGGGGAGATTCTTAGTGTATGTTTGGCTGTGAAAGCACTGGCAAGGGAATGTCAGAAACAGCAAGAGCTCTAAGCCCTTAGAGCTCTGGTGTGGGAGAAATGGCTGTATGTTTTAACACTGGGAGCTGGTGTGTGCCGAGAGTGAGAGTGAGTTTGCGAATGTGTCTTGGCAGTGGTAGGAGGCAAGGCAAGGGGAGATTCTTAGTGTATGTTTGGCTGTGAAAGCACTGGCAAGGGAAGGTCAGAAACAGCAAGAGCTCTAAGCGCTTAGAGCTCTGGTGTGGGAGAAGTGGCTGTATGTTTTAACTTTGTGAGCTGGTGTGTGCCGAGAGTGAGAGTGAGCTTGAGAATGTGTCTTGGGAGTGGTGGGAGGCAAGGCAAGGGGAGATGCCAGGGGGGTGTCTGGCTGTGAGTGTGGTGGGAAGGGCAGTTGAATACAGCACCAGCTCTTAGGCCTTAGAGCTATGGTGTGGGAGAAATGGCTGCATGTTTGCACTTTGTGAGCTGGTCTGTGCGAAGAGTGAGAGTGATCTTGCGAACGTGTCTTGGCAGTGGTAGGAGGCAAGGCAAAAGTACATCCGCAGTGTCTGTCTGGGTGTGAAAGTGCTGGCAAGGGAAGGTGAGGACCAGCAAGAGCATTAAGCCCTTAGAAATATTAAGAGGGAAACATGGCTGTATGTTTTAACTTTGTGAGCTGGTGTGTGCCGAGAGTGAGAGTGAGCTTGCGAATGTGTCTTGGCAGTGGCAGGAGGCAAGGCAAGGGGAGATTCTTAGTGTATATTTGGCTGTGAAAGCACTGGCAAGGGAAGGTCAGAAACAGCAGGAGCTCTAAGCCCTTAGAGCTCTGGTGTGGGAGAAATGGCTGTATGTTTTTACTTTGTGAGCTGGTCTGTGCCGAGAGTGAGAGTGAGCTTGAGAATGTGTAGTGAGAGTGGTGGGAGGCAAGGCAAGGGGAGATGCCAGGGGGGTGTCTGGCTGTGAGTGCGGTGGGAAGGGCAGTTGAATACAGCACCAGCTCTTAGGCCTTAGAGCTATGGTGTGGGAGAAATGGCTGTATGTTTTAACTTTGTGAGCTGGTCTGTACCGAGAGTGAGAGTGAGCTTGCGAATGTGTCTTGGCAGTGGCAGGAGGCAAGGCAAGGGGAGATTCTTAGTGTATGTTTTTCTGTGAAAGCACTGGCAAGGGAAGTTCAGAATCAGCAAGAGCTCTAAGCCCTTAGAGCTCTGGTGTGGGAGAAATGGCTGTATGTTTTAACTTTGTGAGCTGGTGTGTGCCGAGAGTGAGAGTGAGCTTGCGAATGTGTCTTGGCAGTGGTAGGAGGCAAGGCAAGGGGAGATTCTTAGTGTATGTTTGGCTGTGAAAGCACTGGCAAGGGAAGGTCAGAATCAGCAAGAGCTCTAAGCGCTTAGAGCTCTGGTGTGGGAGAAATGGCTGTATGTTTTAACTTTGTGAGCTGGTGTGTGCCGAGAGTGAGAGTGAGCTTGAGAATGTGTCTTGGGAGTGGTGGGAGGAAAGGCAAGGGGAGATGCCAGGGGCGTGTCTGGCTGTGAGTGCGGTGGGAAGGGCAGTTGAATACAGCACCAGCTCTTAGGCCTTAGAGCTATGGTGTGGGAGAAATGGCTGCATGTTTGCACTTTGTGAGCTGGTCTGTGCGAAGAGTGAGAGTGAGCTTGCGAATGTGTATTGAGAGTGCTGGGAGGCAAGGCAAAAGTACATCCGCAGTGTCTGTCTGGGTGTGAAAGTGCTGGCAAGGGAAGGTGAGGACCAGCAAGAGCATTAAGCCCTTAGAAATATTAAGAGGGAAACATGGCTCTATGTTTTAACTTTGTGAGCTGGTGTGTGCCGAGAGTGAGAGTGAGCTTGCGAATGTGTGTTGGCAGTGGTAGGAGGCAAGGCAAGGGGAGATTCTTAGTGTATGTTTGGCTGTGAAAGCACTGGCAAGGGAAGGTCAGAAACAGCAAGAGCTCTAAGCCCTTAGAGCTCTGGTGTGGGAGAAATGGCTGTATGTTTTAACTTTGTGAGCTGGTCTGTGCCGAGAGTGAGAGTGAGCTTGCGAATGTGTCTTGGCAGTGGTAGGAGGCAAGGCAAGGGGAGATTCTTAGTGTATGTTTGGCTGTGAAAGCACTGGCAAGGGAAGGTCAGAAACAGCAAGAGCTCTAAGCGCTTAGAGCTCTGGTGTGGGAGAAATGGCTGTATGTTTTAACTTTGTGAGCTGGTGTGTGCCGAGAGTGAGAGTGAGCTTGAGAATGTGTCTTGGCAGTGGTGGGAGGCAAGGCAAGGGGAGATGCCAGGGGGGTGTCTGGCTGTGAGTGCGGTGGGAAGGGCAGTTGAATACAGCACCAGCTCTTAGGCCTTAGAGCTATGGTGTGGGAGAAATGGCTGTATGTTTTAACTTTGTGAGCTGGTGTGTGCCGAGAGTGAGAGTGAGCTTGCGAATGTGTGTTGGCAGTGGTAGGAGGCAAGGCAAGGGGAGATTCTTAGTGTATGTTTGGCTGTGAAAGCACTGGCAAGGGAAGGTCAGAATCAGCAAGAGCTCTAAGCGCTTAGAGCTCTGGTGTGGGAGAAATGGCTGTATGTTTTAACTTTGTGAGCTGGTGTGTGCCGAGAGTGAGAGTGAGCTTGAGAATGTGTCTTGGGAGTGGTGGGAGGCAAGGCAAGGGGAGATGCCAGGGGGGTGTCTGGCTGTGAGTGCGGTGGGAAGGGCAGTTGAATACAGCACCAGCTCTTAGGCCTTAGAGCTATGGTGTGGGAGAAATGGCTGTATGTTTTAACTTTGTGAGCTGGTGTGTGCCGAGAGTGAGAGTGAGCTTGCGAATGTGTGTTGGCAGTGGTAGGAGGCAAGGCAAGGGGAGATTCTTAGTGTATGTTTGGCTGTGAAAGCACTGGCAAGGGAAGGTCAGAAACAGCAAGAGCTCTAAGCGCTTAGAGCTGTGGTGTGGGAGAAATGGCTGTATGTTTTAACTTTGTGAGCTGGTGTGTGCCGAGAGTGAGAGTGAGCTTGAGAATGTGTCTTGGGAGTGGTGGGAGGCAAGGCAAGGGGAGATGCCAGGGGGGTGTCTGGCTGTGAGTGCGGTGGGAAGGGCAGTTGAATACAGCACCAGCTCTTAGGCCTTAGAGCTATGGTGTGGGAGAAATGGCTGTATGTTTTAACTTTGTGAGCTGGTGTGTGCCGAGAGTGAGAGTGAGCTTGCGAATGTGTGTTGGCAGTGGTAGGAGGCAAGGCAAGGGGAGATTCTTAGTGTATGTTTGGCTGTGAAAGCACTGGCAAGGGAAGGTCAGAATCAGCAAGAGCTCTAAGCGCTTAGAGCTCTGGTTTGGGAGAAATGGCTGGATGTTTTAACTTTGTGAGCTGGTGTGTGCCGAGAGTGAGAGTGAGCTTGAGAATGGGTCTTGGGAGTGGTGGGAGGCAAGGCAAGGGGAGATGCCAGGGGGGTGTCTGGCTGTGAGTGCGGTGGGAAGGGCAGTTGAATACAGCACCAGCTCTTAGGCCTTAGAGCTATGGTGTGGGAGAAATGGCTGCATGTTTGCACTTTGTGAGCTGGTCTGTGCGAAGAGTGAGAGTGAGCTTGCGAATGTGTATTGAGAGTGCTGGGAGGCAAGGCAAAAGTACATCCGCAGTGTCTGTCTGGGTGTGAAAGTGCTGGCAAGGGAAGGTGAGGACCAGCAAGAGCATTAAGCCCTTAGAAATATTAAGAGGGAAACATGGCTCTATGTTTTAACTTTGTGAGCTGGTGTGTGCCGAGAGTGAGAGTGAGCTTGCGAATGTGTGTTGGCAGTGGTAGGAGGCAAGGCAAGGGGAGATTCTTAGTGTATGTTTGGCTGTGAAAGCACTGGCAAGGGAAGGTCAGAAACAGCAAGAGCTCTAAGCCCTTAGAGCTCTGGTGTGGGAGAAATGGCTGTATGTTTTAACTTTGTGAGCTGGTGTGTGCCGAGAGTGAGAGTGAGCTTGCGAATGTGTCTTGGCAGTGGTAGGAGGCAAGGCAAGGGGAGATTCTTAGTGTATGTTTGGCTGTGAAAGCACTGGCAAGGGAAGGTCAGAATCAGCAAGAGCTCTAAGCGCTTAGAGCTCTGGTTTGGGAGAAATGGCTGGATGTTTTAACTTTGTGAGCTGGTGTGTGCCGAGAGTGAGAGTGAGCTTGAGAATGTGTCTTGGGAGTGGTGGGAGGCAAGGCAAGGGGAGATGCCAGGGGGGTGTCTGGCTGTGAGTGTGGTGGGAAGGGCAGTTGAATACAGCACCAGCTCTTAGGCCTTAGAGCTCTGGTGTGGGAGAAATGGCTGCATGTTTGCACTTTGTGAGCTGGTCTGTGCGAAGAGTGAGAGTGATCTTGCGAATGTGTCTTGGCAGTGGTAGGAGGCAAGGCAAAAGTACATCCGCAGTGTCTGTCTGGGTGTGAAAGTGCTGGCAAGGGAAGGTGAGGACCAGCAAGAGCATTAAGCCCTTAGAAATATTAAGAGGGAAACATGGCTGTATGTTTTAACTTTGTGAGCTGGTGTGTGCCGAGAGTGAGAGTGAGCTTGCGAATGTGTCTTGGCAGTGGCAGGAGGCAAGGCAAGGGGAGATTCTTAGTGTATATTTGGCTGTGAAAGCACTGGCAAGGGAAGGTCAGAAACAGCAGGAGCTCTAAGCGCTTAGAGCTCTGGTGTGGGAGAAATGGCTGTATGTTTTTACTTTGTGAGCTGGTCTGTGCCGAGAGTGAGAGTGAGCTTGAGAATGTGTCTTGGGAGTGGTGGGAGGCAAGGCAAGGGGAGATGCCAGGGGGGTGTCTGGCTGTGAGTGCGGTGGGAAGGGCAGTTGAATACAGCACCAGCTCTTAGGCCTTAGAGCTCTGGTGTGGGAGAAATGGCTGTATGTTTTAACTTTGTGAGCTGGTCTGTGCCGAGAGTGAGAGTGAGCTTGCGAATGTGTCTTGGCAGTGGCAGGAGGCAAGGCAAGGGGAGATTCTTAGTGTATGTTTTTCTGTGAAAGCACTGGCAAGGGAAGGTCAGAAACAGCAAGAGCTCTAAGCCCTTAGAGCTCTGGTGTGGGAGAAATGGCTGTATGTTTTAACTTTGTGAGCTGGTCTGTGCCGAGAGTGAGAGTGAGCTAGCGAATGTGTCTTGGCAGTGGCAGGAGGCAAGGCAAGGGGAGATTCTTAGTGTATGTTTGGCTGTGAAAGCACTGGCAAGGGAAGGTCAGAATCAGCAAGAGCTCTAAGCGCTTAGAGCTGTGGTGTGGGAGAAATGGCTGGATGTTTTAACTTTGTGAGCTGGTGTGTGCCGAGAGTGAGAGTGAGCTTGAGAATGTGTCTTGGCAGTGGTAGGAGGCAAGGCAAGGGGAGATGCCAGGGGGGTGTCTGGCTGTGAGTGCGGTGGGAAGGGCAGTTGAATACAGCACCAGCTCTTAGGCCTTAGAGCTCTGGTGTGGGAGAAATGGCTGTATGTTTTAACTTTGTGAGCTGGTGTGTGCCGAGAGTGAGAGTGAGCTTGCGAATGTGTCTTGGCAGTGGTAGGAGGCAAGGCAAGGGGAGATTCTTAGTGTATGTTTGGCTGTGAAAGCACTGGCAAGGGAAGGTCAGAATCAGCAAGAGCTCTAAGCGCTTAGAGCTCTGGTTTGGGAGAAATGGCTGGATGTTTTAACTTTGTGAGCTGGTGTGTGCCGGGAGTGAGAGTGAGCTTGAGAATGTGTCTTGGGAGTGGTGGGAGGCAAGGCAAGGGGAGATTCTTAGTGTATGTTTGGCTGTGAAAGCACTGGCAAGGGAATGTCAGAAACAGCAAGAGCTCTAAGCCCTTAGAGCTCTGGTGTGGGAGAAATGGCTGTATGTTTTAACACTGGGAGCTGGTCTGTGCCGAGAGTGAGAGTGAGTTTGCGAATGTGTCTTGGCAGTGGTAGGAGGCAAGGCAAGGGGAGATTCTTAGTGTATGTTTGGCTGTGAAAGCACTGGCAAGGGAAGGTCAGAAACAGCAAGAGCTCTAAGCGCTTAGAGCTCTGGTGTGGGAGAAGTGGCTGTATGTTTTAACTTTGTGAGCTGGTGTGTGCCGAGAGTGAGAGTGAGCTTGAGAATGTGTATTGAGAGTGGTGGGAGGCAAGGCAAGGGGAGATGCCAGGGGGGTGTCTGGCTGTGAGTGCGGTGGGAAGGGCAGTTGAATACAGCACCAGCTCTTAGGCCTTAGAGCTCTGGTGTGGGAGAAATGGCTGTATGTTTTAACTTTGTGAGCTGGTGTGTGCCGAGAGTGAGAGTGATCTTGCGAATGTGTCTTGGCAGTGGCAGGAGGCAAGGCAAGGGGAGATTCTTAGTGTATGTTTTTCTGTGAAAGCACTGGCAAGGGAAGGTCAGAAACAGCAAGAGCTCTAAGCCCTTAGAGCTCTGGTGTGGGAGAAATGGCTGTATGTTTTAACTTTGTGAGCTGGTCTGTGCCGAGAGTGAGAGTGAGCTAGCGAATGTGTCTTGGCAGTGGCAGGAGGCAAGGCAAGGGGAGATTCTTAGTGTATGTTTGGCTGTGAAAGCACTGGCAAGGGAAGGTCAGAATCAGCAAGAGCTCTAAGCGCTTAGAGCTGTGGTGTGGGAGAAATGGCTGTATGTTTTAACTTTGTGAGCTGGTGTGTGCCGAGAGTGAGAGTGAGCTTGAGAATGTGTCTTGGGAGTGGTGGGAGGCAAGGCAAGGGGAGATGCCAGGGGGGTGTCTGGCTGTGAGTGCGGTGGGAAGGGCAGTTGAATACAGCACCAGCTCTTAGGCCTTAGAGCTATGGTGTGGGAGAAATGGCTGTATGTTTTAACTTTGTGAGCTGGTGTGTGCCGAGAGTGAGAGTGAGCTTGCGAATGTGTGTTGGCAGTGGTAGGAGGCAAGGCAAGGGGAGATTCTTAGTGTATGTTTGGCTGTGAAAGCACTGGCAAGGGAAGGTCAGAAACAGCAAGAGCTCTAAGCGCTTAGAGCTGTGGTGTGGGAGAAATGGCTGTATGTTTTAACTTTGTGAGCTGGTGTGTGCCGAGAGTGAGAGTGAGCTTGAGAATGTGTCTTGGGAGTGGTGGGAGGCAAGGCAAGGGGAGATGCCAGGGGGGTGTCTGGCTGTGAGTGCGGTGGGAAGGGCAGTTGAATACAGCACCAGCTCTTAGGCCTTAGAGCTCTGGTGTGGGAGAAATGGCTGTATGTTTTAACTTTGTGAGCTGGTGTGTGCCGAGAGTGAGAGTGAGCTTGCGAATGTGTGTTGGCAGTGGTAGGAGGCAAGGCAAGGGGAGATTCTTAGTGTATGTTTGGCTGTGAAAGCACTGGCAAGGGAAGGTCAGAATCAGCAAGAGCTCTAAGCGCTTAGAGCTCTGGTGTGGGAGAAATGGCTGTATGTTTTAACTTTGTGAGCTGGTGTGTGCCGAGAGTGAGAGTGAGCTTGAGAATGTGTCTTGGGAGTGGTGGGAGGCAAGGCAAGGGGAGATTCTTAGTGTATGTTTGGCTGTGAAAGCACTGGCAAGGGAATGTCAGAAACAGCAAGAGCTCTAAGCCCTTAGAGCTCTGGTGTGGGAGAAATGGCTGTATGTTTTAACACTGGGAGCTGGTGTGTGCCGAGAGTGAGAGTGAGTTTGCGAATGTGTCTTGGCAGTGGTAGGAGGCAAGGCAAGGGGAGATTCTTAGTGTATGTTTGGCTGTGAAAGCACTGGCAAGGGAAGGTCAGAAACAGCAAGAGCTCTAAGCGCTTAGAGCTCTGGTGTGGGAGAAGTGGCTGTATGTTTTAACTTTGTGAGCTGGTGTGTGCCGAGAGTGAGAGTGAGCTTGAGAATGTGTCTTGGGAGTGGTGGGAGGCAAGGCAAGGGGAGATGCCAGGGGGGTGTCTGGCTGTGAGTGTGGTGGGAAGGGCAGTTGAATACAGCACCAGCTCTTAGGCCTTAGAGCTATGGTGTGGGAGAAATGGCTGCATGTTTGCACTTTGTGAGCTGGTCTGTGCGAAGAGTGAGAGTGATCTTGCGAACGTGTCTTGGCAGTGGTAGGAGGCAAGGCAAAAGTACATCCGCAGTGTCTGTCTGGGTGTGAAAGTGCTGGCAAGGGAAGGTGAGGACCAGCAAGAGCATTAAGCCCTTAGAAATATTAAGAGGGAAACATGGCTGTATGTTTTAACTTTGTGAGCTGGTGTGTGCCGAGAGTGAGAGTGAGCTTGCGAATGTGTCTTGGCAGTGGCAGGAGGCAAGGCAAGGGGAGATTCTTAGTGTATATTTGGCTGTGAAAGCACTGGCAAGGGAAGGTCAGAAACAGCAGGAGCTCTAAGCCCTTAGAGCTCTGGTGTGGGAGAAATGGCTGTATGTTTTTACTTTGTGAGCTGGTCTGTGCCGAGAGTGAGAGTGAGCTTGAGAATGTGTAGTGAGAGTGGTGGGAGGCAAGGCAAGGGGAGATGCCAGGGGGGTGTCTGGCTGTGAGTGCGGTGGGAAGGGCAGTTGAATACAGCACCAGCTCTTAGGCCTTAGAGCTATGGTGTGGGAGAAATGGCTGTATGTTTTAACTTTGTGAGCTGGTCTGTACCGAGAGTGAGAGTGAGCTTGCGAATGTGTCTTGGCAGTGGCAGGAGGCAAGGCAAGGGGAGATTCTTAGTGTATGTTTTTCTGTGAAAGCACTGGCAAGGGAAGTTCAGAATCAGCAAGAGCTCTAAGCCCTTAGAGCTCTGGTGTGGGAGAAATGGCTGTATGTTTTAACTTTGTGAGCTGGTGTGTGCCGAGAGTGAGAGTGAGCTTGCGAATGTGTCTTGGCAGTGGTAGGAGGCAAGGCAAGGGGAGATTCTTAGTGTATGTTTGGCTGTGAAAGCACTGGCAAGGGAAGGTCAGAATCAGCAAGAGCTCTAAGCGCTTAGAGCTCTGGTGTGGGAGAAATGGCTGTATGTTTTAACTTTGTGAGCTGGTGTGTGCCGAGAGTGAGAGTGAGCTTGAGAATGTGTCTTGGGAGTGGTGGGAGGAAAGGCAAGGGGAGATGCCAGGGGCGTGTCTGGCTGTGAGTGCGGTGGGAAGGGCAGTTGAATACAGCACCAGCTCTTAGGCCTTAGAGCTATGGTGTGGGAGAAATGGCTGCATGTTTGCACTTTGTGAGCTGGTCTGTGCGAAGAGTGAGAGTGAGCTTGCGAATGTGTATTGAGAGTGCTGGGAGGCAAGGCAAAAGTACATCCGCAGTGTCTGTCTGGGTGTGAAAGTGCTGGCAAGGGAAGGTGAGGACCAGCAAGAGCATTAAGCCCTTAGAAATATTAAGAGGGAAACATGGCTCTATGTTTTAACTTTGTGAGCTGGTGTGTGCCGAGAGTGAGAGTGAGCTTGCGAATGTGTGTTGGCAGTGGTAGGAGGCAAGGCAAGGGGAGATTCTTAGTGTATGTTTGGCTGTGAAAGCACTGGCAAGGGAAGGTCAGAAACAGCAAGAGCTCTAAGCCCTTAGAGCTCTGGTGTGGGAGAAATGGCTGTATGTTTTAACTTTGTGAGCTGGTCTGTGCCGAGAGTGAGAGTGAGCTTGCGAATGTGTCTTGGCAGTGGTAGGAGGCAAGGCAAGGGGAGATTCTTAGTGTATGTTTGGCTGTGAAAGCACTGGCAAGGGAAGGTCAGAAACAGCAAGAGCTCTAAGCGCTTAGAGCTCTGGTGTGGGAGAAATGGCTGTATGTTTTAACTTTGTGAGCTGGTGTGTGCCGAGAGTGAGAGTGAGCTTGAGAATGTGTCTTGGCAGTGGTGGGAGGCAAGGCAAGGGGAGATGCCAGGGGGGTGTCTGGCTGTGAGTGCGGTGGGAAGGGCAGTTGAATACAGCACCAGCTCTTAGGCCTTAGAGCTATGGTGTGGGAGAAATGGCTGTATGTTTTAACTTTGTGAGCTGGTGTGTGCCGAGAGTGAGAGTGAGCTTGCGAATGTGTGTTGGCAGTGGTAGGAGGCAAGGCAAGGGGAGATTCTTAGTGTATGTTTGGCTGTGAAAGCACTGGCAAGGGAAGGTCAGAATCAGCAAGAGCTCTAAGCGCTTAGAGCTCTGGTGTGGGAGAAATGGCTGTATGTTTTAACTTTGTGAGCTGGTGTGTGCCGAGAGTGAGAGTGAGCTTGAGAATGTGTCTTGGGAGTGGTGGGAGGCAAGGCAAGGGGAGATGCCAGGGGGGTGTCTGGCTGTGAGTGCGGTGGGAAGGGCAGTTGAATACAGCACCAGCTCTTAGGCCTTAGAGCTATGGTGTGGGAGAAATGGCTGTATGTTTTAACTTTGTGAGCTGGTGTGTGCCGAGAGTGAGAGTGAGCTTGCGAATGTGTGTTGGCAGTGGTAGGAGGCAAGGCAAGGGGAGATTCTTAGTGTATGTTTGGCTGTGAAAGCACTGGCAAGGGAAGGTCAGAAACAGCAAGAGCTCTAAGCGCTTAGAGCTGTGGTGTGGGAGAAATGGCTGTATGTTTTAACTTTGTGAGCTGGTGTGTGCCGAGAGTGAGAGTGAGCTTGAGAATGTGTCTTGGGAGTGGTGGGAGGCAAGGCAAGGGGAGATGCCAGGGGGGTGTCTGGCTGTGAGTGCGGTGGGAAGGGCAGTTGAATACAGCACCAGCTCTTAGGCCTTAGAGCTATGGTGTGGGAGAAATGGCTGTATGTTTTAACTTTGTGAGCTGGTGTGTGCCGAGAGTGAGAGTGAGCTTGCGAATGTGTGTTGGCAGTGGTAGGAGGCAAGGCAAGGGGAGATTCTTAGTGTATGTTTGGCTGTGAAAGCACTGGCAAGGGAAGGTCAGAATCAGCAAGAGCTCTAAGCGCTTAGAGCTCTGGTTTGGGAGAAATGGCTGGATGTTTTAACTTTGTGAGCTGGTGTGTGCCGAGAGTGAGAGTGAGCTTGAGAATGGGTCTTGGGAGTGGTGGGAGGCAAGGCAAGGGGAGATGCCAGGGGGGTGTCTGGCTGTGAGTGCGGTGGGAAGGGCAGTTGAATACAGCACCAGCTCTTAGGCCTTAGAGCTATGGTGTGGGAGAAATGGCTGCATGTTTGCACTTTGTGAGCTGGTCTGTGCGAAGAGTGAGAGTGAGCTTGCGAATGTGTATTGAGAGTGCTGGGAGGCAAGGCAAAAGTACATCCGCAGTGTCTGTCTGGGTGTGAAAGTGCTGGCAAGGGAAGGTGAGGACCAGCAAGAGCATTAAGCCCTTAGAAATATTAAGAGGGAAACATGGCTCTATGTTTTAACTTTGTGAGCTGGTGTGTGCCGAGAGTGAGAGTGAGCTTGCGAATGTGTGTTGGCAGTGGTAGGAGGCAAGGCAAGGGGAGATTCTTAGTGTATGTTTGGCTGTGAAAGCACTGGCAAGGGAAGGTCAGAAACAGCAAGAGCTCTAAGCCCTTAGAGCTCTGGTGTGGGAGAAATGGCTGTATGTTTTAACTTTGTGAGCTGGTGTGTGCCGAGAGTGAGAGTGAGCTTGCGAATGTGTCTTGGCAGTGGTAGGAGGCAAGGCAAGGGGAGATTCTTAGTGTATGTTTGGCTGTGAAAGCACTGGCAAGGGAAGGTCAGAATCAGCAAGAGCTCTAAGCGCTTAGAGCTCTGGTTTGGGAGAAATGGCTGGATGTTTTAACTTTGTGAGCTGGTGTGTGCCGAGAGTGAGAGTGAGCTTGAGAATGTGTCTTGGGAGTGGTGGGAGGCAAGGCAAGGGGAGATGCCAGGGGGGTGTCTGGCTGTGAGTGTGGTGGGAAGGGCAGTTGAATACAGCACCAGCTCTTAGGCCTTAGAGCTCTGGTGTGGGAGAAATGGCTGCATGTTTGCACTTTGTGAGCTGGTCTGTGCGAAGAGTGAGAGTGATCTTGCGAATGTGTCTTGGCAGTGGTAGGAGGCAAGGCAAAAGTACATCCGCAGTGTCTGTCTGGGTGTGAAAGTGCTGGCAAGGGAAGGTGAGGACCAGCAAGAGCATTAAGCCCTTAGAAATATTAAGAGGGAAACATGGCTGTATGTTTTAACTTTGTGAGCTGGTGTGTGCCGAGAGTGAGAGTGAGCTTGCGAATGTGTCTTGGCAGTGGCAGGAGGCAAGGCAAGGGGAGATTCTTAGTGTATATTTGGCTGTGAAAGCACTGGCAAGGGAAGGTCAGAAACAGCAGGAGCTCTAAGCGCTTAGAGCTCTGGTGTGGGAGAAATGGCTGTATGTTTTTACTTTGTGAGCTGGTCTGTGCCGAGAGTGAGAGTGAGCTTGAGAATGTGTCTTGGGAGTGGTGGGAGGCAAGGCAAGGGGAGATGCCAGGGGGGTGTCTGGCTGTGAGTGCGGTGGGAAGGGCAGTTGAATACAGCACCAGCTCTTAGGCCTTAGAGCTCTGGTGTGGGAGAAATGGCTGTATGTTTTAACTTTGTGAGCTGGTCTGTGCCGAGAGTGAGAGTGAGCTTGCGAATGTGTCTTGGCAGTGGCAGGAGGCAAGGCAAGGGGAGATTCTTAGTGTATGTTTTTCTGTGAAAGCACTGGCAAGGGAAGGTCAGAAACAGCAAGAGCTCTAAGCCCTTAGAGCTCTGGTGTGGGAGAAATGGCTGTATGTTTTAACTTTGTGAGCTGGTCTGTGCCGAGAGTGAGAGTGAGCTAGCGAATGTGTCTTGGCAGTGGCAGGAGGCAAGGCAAGGGGAGATTCTTAGTGTATGTTTGGCTGTGAAAGCACTGGCAAGGGAAGGTCAGAATCAGCAAGAGCTCTAAGCGCTTAGAGCTGTGGTGTGGGAGAAATGGCTGGATGTTTTAACTTTGTGAGCTGGTGTGTGCCGAGAGTGAGAGTGAGCTTGAGAATGTGTCTTGGCAGTGGTAGGAGGCAAGGCAAGGGGAGATGCCAGGGGGGTGTCTGGCTGTGAGTGCGGTGGGAAGGGCAGTTGAATACAGCACCAGCTCTTAGGCCTTAGAGCTCTGGTGTGGGAGAAATGGCTGTATGTTTTAACTTTGTGAGCTGGTGTGTGCCGAGAGTGAGAGTGAGCTTGCGAATGTGTCTTGGCAGTGGTAGGAGGCAAGGCAAGGGGAGATTCTTAGTGTATGTTTGGCTGTGAAAGCACTGGCAAGGGAAGGTCAGAATCAGCAAGAGCTCTAAGCGCTTAGAGCTCTGGTTTGGGAGAAATGGCTGGATGTTTTAACTTTGTGAGCTGGTGTGTGCCGGGAGTGAGAGTGAGCTTGAGAATGTGTCTTGGGAGTGGTGGGAGGCAAGGCAAGGGGAGATTCTTAGTGTATGTTTGGCTGTGAAAGCACTGGCAAGGGAATGTCAGAAACAGCAAGAGCTCTAAGCCCTTAGAGCTCTGGTGTGGGAGAAATGGCTGTATGTTTTAACACTGGGAGCTGGTCTGTGCCGAGAGTGAGAGTGAGTTTGCGAATGTGTCTTGGCAGTGGTAGGAGGCAAGGCAAGGGGAGATTCTTAGTGTATGTTTGGCTGTGAAAGCACTGGCAAGGGAAGGTCAGAAACAGCAAGAGCTCTAAGCGCTTAGAGCTCTGGTGTGGGAGAAGTGGCTGTATGTTTTAACTTTGTGAGCTGGTGTGTGCCGAGAGTGAGAGTGAGCTTGAGAATGTGTATTGAGAGTGGTGGGAGGCAAGGCAAGGGGAGATGCCAGGGGGGTGTCTGGCTGTGAGTGCGGTGGGAAGGGCAGTTGAATACAGCACCAGCTCTTAGGCCTTAGAGCTCTGGTGTGGGAGAAATGGCTGTATGTTTTAACTTTGTGAGCTGGTGTGTGCCGAGAGTGAGAGTGATCTTGCGAATGTGTCTTGGCAGTGGCAGGAGGCAAGGCAAGGGGAGATTCTTAGTGTATGTTTTTCTGTGAAAGCACTGGCAAGGGAAGGTCAGAAACAGCAAGAGCTCTAAGCCCTTAGAGCTCTGGTGTGGGAGAAATGGCTGTATGTTTTAACTTTGTGAGCTGGTCTGTGCCGAGAGTGAGAGTGAGCTAGCGAATGTGTCTTGGCAGTGGCAGGAGGCAAGGCAAGGGGAGATTCTTAGTGTATGTTTGGCTGTGAAAGCACTGGCAAGGGAAGGTCAGAATCAGCAAGAGCTCTAAGCGCTTAGAGCTGTGGTGTGGGAGAAATGGCTGTATGTTTTAACTTTGTGAGCTGGTGTGTGCCGAGAGTGAGAGTGAGCTTGAGAATGTGTCTTGGGAGTGGTGGGAGGCAAGGCAAGGGGAGATGCCAGGGGGGTGTCTGGCTGTGAGTGCGGTGGGAAGGGCAGTTGAATACAGCACCAGCTCTTAGGCCTTAGAGCTATGGTGTGGGAGAAATGGCTGTATGTTTTAACTTTGTGAGCTGGTGTGTGCCGAGAGTGAGAGTGAGCTTGCGAATGTGTGTTGGCAGTGGTAGGAGGCAAGGCAAGGGGAGATTCTTAGTGTATGTTTGGCTGTGAAAGCACTGGCAAGGGAAGGTCAGAAACAGCAAGAGCTCTAAGCGCTTAGAGCTGTGGTGTGGGAGAAATGGCTGTATGTTTTAACTTTGTGAGCTGGTGTGTGCCGAGAGTGAGAGTGAGCTTGAGAATGTGTCTTGGGAGTGGTGGGAGGCAAGGCAAGGGGAGATGCCAGGGGGGTGTCTGGCTGTGAGTGCGGTGGGAAGGGCAGTTGAATACAGCACCAGCTCTTAGGCCTTAGAGCTCTGGTGTGGGAGAAATGGCTGTATGTTTTAACTTTGTGAGCTGGTGTGTGCCGAGAGTGAGAGTGAGCTTGCGAATGTGTCTTGGCAGTGGTAGGAGGCAAGGCAAGGGGAGATTCTTAGTGTATGTTTGGCTGTGAAAGCACTGGCAAGGGAAGGTCAGAATCAGCAAGAGCTCTAAGCGCTTAGAGCTCTGGTGTGGGAGAAATGGCTGTATGTTTTAACTTTGTGAGCTGGTGTGTGCCGAGAGTGAGAGTGAGCTTGAGAATGTGTATTGAGAGTGGTGGGAGGCAAGGCAAGGGGAGATGCCAGGGGGGTGTCTGGCTGTGAGTGCGGTGGGAAGGGCAGTTGAATACAGCACCAGCTCTTAGGCCTTAGAGCTATGGTGTGGGAGAAATGGCTGCATGTTTGCACTTTGTGAGCTGGTCTGTGCGAAGAGTGAGAGTGAGCTTGCGAATGTGTATTGAGAGTGCTGGGAGGCAAGGCAAAAGTACATCCGCAGTGTCTGTCTGGGTGTGAAAGTGCTGGCAAGGGAAGGTGAGGACCAGCAAGAGCATTAAGCCCTTAGAAATATTAAGAGGGAAACATGGCTCTATGTTTTAACTTTGTGAGCTGGTGTGTGCCGAGAGTGAGAGTGAGCTTGCGAATGTGTGTTGGCAGTGGTAGGAGGCAAGGCAAGGGGAGATTCTTAGTGTATGTTTGGCTGTGAAAGCACTGGCAAGGGAAGGTCAGAAACAGCAAGAGCTCTAAGCCCTTAGAGCTCTGGTGTGGGAGAAATGAGTGTATGTTTTAACTTTGTGAGCTGGTCTGTGCCGAGAGTGAGAGTGAGCTTGCGAATGTGTCTTGGCAGTGGTAGGAGGCAAGGCAAGGGGAGATTCTTAGTGTATGTTTGGCTGTGAAAGCACTGGCAAGGGAAGGTCAGAAACAGCAAGAGCTCTAAGCCCTTAGAGCTCTGGTGTGGGAGAAATGGCTGTATGTTTTAACACTGGGAGCTGGTGTGTGCCGAGAGTGAGAGTGAGTTTGCGAATGTGTCTTGGCAGTGGTAGGAGGCAAGGCAAGGGGAGATTCTTAGTGTATGTTTGGCTGTGAAAGCACTGGCAAGGGAAGGTCAGAAACAGCAAGAGCTCTAAGCGCTTAGAGCTGTGGTGTGGGAGAAATGGCTGTATGTTTTAACTTTGTGAGCTGGTGTGTGCCGAGAGTGAGAGTGAGCTTGAGAATGTGTCTTGGGAGTGGTGGGAGGCAAGGCAAGGAGAGATGCCAGGGGGGTGTCTGGCTGTGAGTGCGGTGGGAAGGGCAGTTGAATACAGCACCAGCTCTTAGGCCTTAGAGCTCTGGTGTGGGAGAAATGGCTGTATGTTTTAACTTTGTGAGCTGGTGTGTGCCGAGAGTGAGAGTGAGCTTGCGAATGTGTTTTGGCAGTGGTAGGAGGCAAGGCAAGGGGAGATTCTTAGTGTATGTTTGGCTGTGAAAGCACTGGCAAGGGAAGGTCAGAAACAGCAAGAGCTCTAAGCCCTTAGAGCTCTGGTGAGAGAGAAATGGCTGTATGTTTTAACTTTGTGAGCTGGTCTGTGCCGAGAGTGAGAGTGAGCTTGCGAATGTGTCTTGGCAGTGGTAGGAGGCAAGGCAAGGGGAGATTCTTAGTGTATGTTTGGCTGTGAAAGCACTGGCAAGGGAAGGTCAGAATCAGCAAGAGCTCTAAGCGCTTAGAGCTCTGGTGTGGGAGAAGTGGCTGTATGTTTTAACTTTGTGAGCTGGTGTGTGCCGAGAGTGAGAGTGAGCTTGAGAATGTGTCTTGGGAGTGGTGGGAGGCAAGGCAAGGGGAGATGCCAGGGGGGTGTCTGGCTGTGAGTGTGGTGGGAAGGGCAGTTGAATACAGCACCAGCTCTTAGGCCTTCGAGCTATGGTGTGGGAGAAATGGCTGCATGTTTGCACTTTGTGAGCTGGTCTGTGCGAAGAGTGAGAGTGAGCTTGCGAATGTGTATTGAGAGTGCTGGGAGGCAAGGCAAAAGTACATCCGCAGTGTCTGTCTCGGTGTGAAAGTGCTGGCAAGGAAAGGTGAGGACCAGCAAGAGCATTAAGCCTTTAGAAATATTAAGAGGGAAACATGGCTGTATGTTTTAACTTTGTGAGCTGGTCTGTGCCGAGAGTGAGAGTGAGCTTGCGAATGTGTGTTGGCAGTGGTAGGAGGCAAGGCAAGGGGAGATTCTTAGTGTATGTTTGGCTGTGAAAGCACTGGCAAGGGAAGGTCAGAAACAGCAAGAGCTCTAAGCCCTTAGAGCTCTGGTGAGAGAGAAATGGCTGTATGTTTTAACTTTGTGAGCTGGTCTGTGCCGAGAGTGAGAGTGAGCTTGCGAATGTGTCTTGGCAGTGGCAGGAGGCAAGGCAAGGGGAGATTCTTAGTGTATGTTTGGCTGTGAAAGCACTGGCAAGGGAAGGTCAGAATCAGCAAGAGCTCTAAGCCCTTAGAGCTATGGTGTGGGAGAAATGGCTGTATGTTTTTACTTTGTGAGCTGGTGTGTGCCGAGAGCGAGAGTGAGCTTGAGAATGTGTCTTGGGAGTGGTGGGAGGCAAGGCAAGGGGAGATGCCAGGGGGGTGTCTGGCTGTGAGTGCGGTGGGAAGGGCAGTTGAATACAGCACCAGCTCTTAGGCCTTAGAGCTATGGTGTGGGAGAAATGGCTGCATGTTTGCACTTTGTGAGCTGGTGTGTGCCGAGAGTGAGAGTGAGCTTGCGAATGTGTGTTGGCAGTGGTAGGAGGCAAGGCAAGGGGAGATTCTTAGTGTATGTTTGGCTGTGAAAGCACTGGCAAGGGAAGGTCAGAATCAGCAAGAGCTCTAAGCCCTTAGAGCTCTGGTGTGGGAGAAATGGCTGGATGTTTTAACTTTGTGAGCTGGTCTGTGCCGAGAGTGAGAGTGAGCTTGAGAATGTGTCTTGGGAGTGGTGGGAGGCAAGGCAAGGGGAGATTCTTAGTGTATGTTTGGCTGTGAAAGCACTGGCAAGGGAATGTCAGAAACAGCAAGAGCTCTAAGCCCTTAGAGCTCTGGTGTGGGAGAAATGGCTGTATGTTTTAACACTGGGAGCTGGTCTGTGCCGAGAGTGAGAGTGAGTTTGCGAATGTGTCTTGGCAGTGGTAGGAGGCAAGGCAAGGGGAGATTCTTAGTGTATGTTTGGCTGTGAAAGCACTGGCAAGGGAAGGTCAGAAACAGCAAGAGCTCTAAGCGCTTAGAGCTCTGGTGTGGGAGAAGTGGCTGTATGTTTTAACTTTGTGAGCTGGTGTGTGCCGAGAGTGAGAGTGAGCTTGAGAATGTGTCTTGGGAGTGGTGGGAGGCAAGGCAAGGGGAGATGCCAGGGGGGTGTCTGGCTGTGAGGTGTGGTGGGAAGGGCAGTTGAATACAGCACCAGCTCTTAGGCCTTAGAGCTATGGTGTGGGAGAAATGGCTGCATGTTTGCACTTTGTGAGCTGGTCTGTGCGAAGAGTGAGAGTGATCTTGCGAATGTGTCTTGGCAGTGGTAGGAGGCAAGGCAAAAGTACATCCGCAGTGTCTGTCTGGGTGTGAAAGTGCTGGCAAGGGAAGGTGAGGACCTGCAAGAGCATTAAGCCCTTAGAAATATTAAGAGGGAAACATGGCTGTATGTTTTAACTTTGTGAGCTGGTGTGTGCCGAGAGTGAGAGTGAGCTTGCGAATGTGTCTTGGCAGTGGCAGGAGGCAAGGCAAGGGGAGATTCTTAGTGTATATTTGGCTGTGAAAGCACTGGCAAGGGAAGGTCAGAAACAGCAGGAGCTCTAAGCCCTTAGAGCTCTGGTGTGGGAGAAATGGCTGTATGTTTTAACTTTGTGAGCTGGTGTGTGCCGAGAGTGAGAGTGAGCTTGAGAATGTGTATTGAGAGTGGTGGGAGGCAAGGCAAGGGGAGATGCCAGGGGGGTGTCTGGCTGTGAGTGCGGTGGGAAGGGCAGTTGAATACAGCACCAGCTCTTAGGCCTTAGAGCTCTGGTGTGGGAGAACTGGCTGTATGTTTTAACTTTGTGAGCTGGTCTGTGCCGAGAGTGAGAGTGAGCTTGCGAATGTGTGTTGGCAGTGGCAGGAGGCAAGGCAAGGGGAGATTCTTAGTGTATGTTTTTCTGTGAAAGCACTGGCAAGGGAAGGTCAGAAACAGCAAGAGCTCTAAGCCCTTAGAGCTCTGGTGTGGGAGAAATGGCTGTATGTTTTAACTTTGTGAGCTGGTCTGTGCCGAGAGTGAGAGTGAGCTAGCGAATGTGTCTTGGCAGTGGCAGGAGGCAAGGCAAGGGGAGATTCTTAGTGTATGTTTGGCTGTGAAAGCACTGGCAAGGGAAGGTCAGAATCAGCAAGAGCTCTAAGCGCTTAGAGCTGTGGTGTGGGAGAAATGGCTGTATGTTTTAACTTTGTGAGCTGGTGTGTGCCGAGAGTGAGAGTGAGCTTGAGAATGTGTCTTGGGAGTGGTGGGAGGCAAGGCAAGGGGAGATGCCAGGGGGGTGTCTGGCTGTGAGTGCGGTGGGAAGGGCAGTTGAATACAGCACCAGCTCTTAGGCCTTAGAGCTATGGTGTGGGAGAAATGGCTGTATGTTTTAACTTTGTGAGCTGGTGTGTGCCGAGAGTGAGAGTGAGCTTGCGAATGTGTGTTGGCAGTGGTAGGAGGCAAGGCAAGGGGAGATTCTTAGTGTATGTTTGGCTGTGAAAGCACTGGCAAGGGAAGGTCAGAAACAGCAAGAGCTCTAAGCGCTTAGAGCTGTGGTGTGGGAGAAATGGCTGTATGTTTTAACTTTGTGAGCTGGTGTGTGCCGAGAGTGAGAGTGAGCTTGAGAATGTGTCTTGGGAGTGGTGGGAGGCAAGGCAAGGGGAGATGCCAGGGGGGTGTCTGGCTGTGAGTGCGGTGGGAAGGGCAGTTGAATACAGCACCAGCTCTTAGGCCTTAGAGCTATGGTGTGGGAGAAATGGCTGTATGTTTTAACTTTGTGAGCTGGTGTGTGCCGAGAGTGAGAGTGAGCTTGCGAATGTGTGTTGGCAGTGGTAGGAGGCAAGGCAAGGGGAGATTCTTAGTGTATGTTTGGCTGTGAAAGCACTGGCAAGGGAAGGTCAGAATCAGCAAGAGCTCTAAGCGCTTAGAGCTCTGGTGTGGGAGAAATGGCTGTATGTTTTAACTTTGTGAGCTGGTGTGTGCCGAGAGTGAGAGTGAGCTTGAGAATGTGTCTTGGGAGTGGTGGGAGGCAAGGCAAGGGGAGATGCCAGGGGGGTGTCTGGCTGTGAGTGCGGTGGGAAGGGCAGTTGAATACAGCACCAGCTCTTAGGCCTTAGAGCTATGGTGTGGGAGAAATGGCTGTATGTTTTAACTTTGTGAGCTGGTGTGTGCCGAGAGTGAGAGTGAGCTTGCGAATGTGTGTTGGCAGTGGTAGGAGGCAAGGCAAGGGGAGATTCTTAGTGTATGTTTGGCTGTGAAAGCACTGGCAAGGGAAGGTCAGAATCAGCAAGAGCTCTAAGCGCTTAGAGCTCTGGTTTGGGAGAAATGGCTGGATGTTTTAACTTTGTGAGCTGGTGTGTGCCGAGAGTGAGAGTGAGCTTGAGAATGGGTCTTGGGAGTGGTGGGAGGCAAGGCAAGGGGAGATGCCAGGGGGGTGTCTGGCTGTGAGTGCGGTGGGAAGGGCAGTTGAATACAGCACCAGCTCTTAGGCCTTAGAGCTATGGTGTGGGAGAAATGGCTGCATGTTTGCACTTTGTGAGCTGGTCTGTGCGAAGAGTGAGAGTGAGCTTGCGAATGTGTATTGAGAGTGCTGGGAGGCAAGGCAAAAGTACATCCGCAGTGTCTGTCTGGGTGTGAAAGTGCTGGCAAGGGAAGGTGAGGACCAGCAAGAGCATTAAGCCCTTAGAAATATTAAGAGGGAAACATGGCTCTATGTTTTAACTTTGTGAGCTGGTGTGTGCCGAGAGTGAGAGTGAGCTTGCGAATGTGTGTTGGCAGTGGTAGGAGGCAAGGCAAGGGGAGATTCTTAGTGTATGTTTGGCTGTGAAAGCACTGGCAAGGGAAGGTCAGAAACAGCAAGAGCTCTAAGCCCTTAGAGCTCTGGTGTGGGAGAAATGGCTGTATGTTTTAACTTTGTGAGCTGGTGTGTGCCGAGAGTGAGAGTGAGCTTGCGAATGTGTGTTGGCAGTGGTAGGAGGCAAGGCAAGGGGAGATTCTTAGTGTATGTTTGGCTGTGAAAGCACTGGCAAGGGAAGGTCAGAATCAGCAAGAGCTCTAAGCGCTTAGAGCTCTGGTTTGGGAGAAATGGCTGGATGTTTTAACTTTGTGAGCTGGTGTGTGCCGAGAGTGAGAGTGAGCTTGAGAATGTGTCTTGGGAGTGGTGGGAGGCAAGGCAAGGGGAGATGCCAGGGGGGTGTCTGGCTGTGAGTGTGGTGGGAAGGGCAGTTGAATACAGCACCAGCTCTTAGGCCTTAGAGCTGTGATGTGGGAGAAATGGCTGCATGTTTGCACTTTGTGAGCTGGTCTGTGCGAAGAGTGAGAGTGATCTTGCGAATGTGTCTTGGCAGTGGTAGGAGGCAAGGCAAAAGTACATCCGCAGTGTCTGTCTGGGTGTGAAAGTGCTGGCAAGGGAAGGTGAGGACCAGCAAGAGCATTAAGCCCTTAGAAATATTAAGAGGGAAACATGGCTGTATGTTTTAACTTTGTGAGCTGGTGTGTGCCGAGAGTGAGAGTGAGCTTGCGAATGTGTCTTGGCAGTGGCAGGAGGCAAGGCAAGGCGAGATTCTTAGTGTATATTTGGCTGTGAAAGCACTGGCAAGGGAAGGTCAGAAACAGCAGGAGCTCTAAGCGCTTAGAGCTCTGGTGTGGGAGAAATGGCTGTATGTTTTTACTTTGTGAGCTGGTGTGTGCCGAGAGTGAGAGTGAGCTTGAGAATGTGTCTTGGGAGTGGTGGGAGGCAAGGCAAGGGGAGATGCCAGGGGGGTGTCTGGCTGTGAGTGCGGTGGGAAGGGCAGTTGAATACAGCACCAGCTCTTAGGCCTTAGAGCTATGGTGTGGGAGAAATGGCTGTATGTTTTAACTTTGTGAGCTGGTGTGTGCCGAGAGTGAGAGTGAGCTTGCGAATGTGTGTTGGCAGTGGTAGGAGGCAAGGCAAGGGGAGATTCTTAGTGTATGTTTGGCTGTGAAAGCACTGGCAAGGGAAGGTCAGAATCAGCAAGAGCTCTAAGCGCTTAGAGCTCTGGTTTGGGAGAAATGGCTGGATGTTTTAACTTTGTGAGCTGGTGTGTGCCGAGAGTGAGAGTGAGCTTGAGAATGGGTCTTGGGAGTGGTGGGAGGCAAGGCAAGGGGAGATGCCAGGGGGGTGTCTGGCTGTGAGTGCGGTGGGAAGGGCAGTTGAATACAGCACCAGCTCTTAGGCCTTAGAGCTCTGGTGTGGGAGAAATGGCTGCATGTTTGCACTTTGTGAGCTGGTCTGTGCGAAGAGTGAGAGTGAGCTTGCGAATGTGTATTGAGAGTGCTGGGAGGCAAGGCAAAAGTACATCCGCAGTGTCTGTCTGGGTGTGAAAGTGCTGGCAAGGGAAGGTGAGGACCAGCAAGAGCATTAAGCCCTTAGAAATATTAAGAGGGAAACATGGCTCTATGTTTTAACTTTGTGAGCTGGTGTGTGCCGAGAGTGAGAGTGAGCTTGCGAATGTGTGTTGGCAGTGGTAGGAGGCAAGGCAAGGGGAGATTCTTAGTGTATGTTTGGCTGTGAAAGCACTGGCAAGGGAAGGTCAGAAACAGCAAGAGCTCTAAGCCCTTAGAGCTCTGGTGTGGGAGAAATGGCTGTATGTTTTAACTTTGTGAGCTGGTGTGTGCCGAGAGTGAGAGTGAGCTTGCGAATGTGTCTTGGCAGTGGTAGGAGGCAAGGCAAGGGGAGATTCTTAGTGTATGTTTGGCTGTGAAAGCACTGGCAAGGGAAGGTCAGAATCAGCAAGAGCTCTAAGCGCTTAGAGCTCTGGTTTGGGAGAAATGGCTGGATGTTTTAACTTTGTGAGCTGGTGTGTGCCGAGAGTGAGAGTGAGCTTGAGAATGTGTCTTGGGAGTGGTGGGAGGCAAGGCAAGGGGAGATGCCAGGGGGGTGTCTGGCTGTGAGTGTGGTGGGAAGGGCAGTTGAATACAGCACCAGCTCTTAGGCCTTAGAGCTCTGGTGTGGGAGAAATGGCTGCATGTTTGCACTTTGTGAGCTGGTCTGTGCGAAGAGTGAGAGTGATCTTGCGAATGTGTCTTGGCAGTGGTAGGAGGCAAGGCAAAAGTACATCCGCAGTGTCTGTCTGGGTGTGAAAGTGCTGGCAAGGGAAGGTGAGGACCAGCAAGAGCATTAAGCCCTTAGAAATATTAAGAGGGAAACATGGCTGTATGTTTTAACTTTGTGAGCTGGTGTGTGCCGAGAGTGAGAGTGAGCTTGCGAATGTGTCTTGGCAGTGGCAGGAGGCAAGGCAAGGGGAGATTCTTAGTGTATATTTGGCTGTGAAAGCACTGGCAAGGGAAGGTCAGAAACAGCAGGAGCTCTAAGCGCTTAGAGCTCTGGTGTGGGAGAAATGGCTGTATGTTTTTACTTTGTGAGCTGGTCTGTGCCGAGAGTGAGAGTGAGCTTGAGAATGTGTATTGAGAGTGGTGGGAGGCAAGGCAAGGGGAGATGCCAGGGGGGTGTCTGGCTGTGAGTGCGGTGGGAAGGGCAGTTGAATACAGCACCAGCTCTTAGGCCTTAGAGCTCTGGTGTGGGAGAAATGGCTGTATGTTTTAACTTTGTGAGCTGGTGTGTGCCGAGAGTGAGAGTGAGCTTGCGAATGTGTCTTGGCAGTGGCAGGAGGCAAGGCAAGGGGAGATTCTTAGTGTATGTTTTTCTGTGAAAGCACTGGCAAGGGAAGGTCAGAAACAGCAAGAGCTCTAAGCCCTTAGAGCTCTGGTGTGGGAGAAATGGCTGTATGTTTTAACTTTGTGAGCTGGTCTGTGCCGAGAGTGAGAGTGAGCTAGCGAATGTGTCTTGGCAGTGGCAGGAGGCAAGGCAAGGGGAGATTCTTAGTGTATGTTTGGCTGTGAAAGCACTGGCAAGGGAAGGTCAGAATCAGCAAGAGCTCTAAGCGCTTAGAGCTGTGGTGTGGGAGAAATGGCTGGATGTTTTAACTTTGTGAGCTGGTGTGTGCCGAGAGTGAGAGTGAGCTTGAGAATGTGTCTTGGCAGTGGTAGGAGGCAAGGCAAGGGGAGATGCCAGGGGGGTGTCTGGCTGTGAGTGCGGTGGGAAGGGCAGTTGAATACAGCACCAGCTCTTAGGCCTTAGAGCTCTGGTGTGGGAGAAATGGCTGTATGTTTTAACTTTGTGAGCTGGTGTGTGCCGAGAGTGAGAGTGAGCTTGCGAATGTGTCTTGGCAGTGGTAGGAGGCAAGGCAAGGGGAGATTCTTAGTGTATGTTTGGCTGTGAAAGCACTGGCAAGGGAAGGTCAGAATCAGCAAGAGCTCTAAGCGCTTAGAGCTCTGGTGTGGGAGAAATGGCTGTATGTTTTAACTTTGTGAGCTGGTGTGTGCCGAGAGTGAGAGTGAGCTTGAGAATGTGTATTGAGAGTGGTGGGAGGCAAGGCAAGGGGAGATGCCAGGGGGGGTGTCTGGCTGTGAGTGCGGTGGGAAGGGCAGTTGAATACAGCACCAGCTCTTAGGCCTTAGAGCTATGGTGTGGGAGAAATGGCTGCATGTTTGCACTTTGTGAGCTGGTCTGTGCGAAGAGTGAGAGTGAGCTTGCGAATGTGTATTGAGAGTGCTGGGAGGCAAGGCAAAAGTACATCCGCAGTGTCTGTCTGGGTGTGAAAGTGCTGGCAAGGGAAGGTGAGGACCAGCAAGAGCATTAAGCCCTTAGAAATATTAAGAGGGAAACATGGCTCTATGTTTTAACTTTGTGAGCTGGTGTGTGCCGAGAGTGAGAGTGAGCTTGCGAATGTGTGTTGGCAGTGGTAGGAGGCAAGGCAAGGGGAGATTCTTAGTGTATGTTTGGCTGTGAAAGCACTGGCAAGGGAAGGTCAGAAACAGCAAGAGCTCTAAGCCCTTAGAGCTCTGGTGTGGGAGAAATGAGTGTATGTTTTAACTTTGTGAGCTGGTGTGTGCCGAGAGTGAGAGTGAGCTTGCGAATGTGTGTTGGCAGTGGTAGGAGGCAAGGCAAGGGGAGATTCTTAGTGTATGTTTGGCTGTGAAAGCACTGGCAAGGGAAGGTCAGAAACAGCAAGAGCTCTAAGCCCTTAGAGCTCTGGTGTGGGAGAAATGGCTGTATGTTTTAACACTGGGAGCTGGTGTGTGCCGAGAGTGAGAGTGAGTTTGCGAATGTGTCTTGGCAGTGGTAGGAGGCAAGGCAAGGGGAGATTCTTAGTGTATGTTTGGCTGTGAAAGCACTGGCAAGGGAAGGTCAGAAACAGCAAGAGCTCTAAGCGCTTAGAGCTGTGGTGTGGGAGAAATGGCTGTATGTTTTAACTTTGTGAGCTGGTGTGTGCCGAGAGTGAGAGTGAGCTTGAGAATGTGTCTTGGGAGTGGTGGGAGGCAAGGCAAGGAGAGATGCCAGGGGGGTGTCTGGCTGTGAGTGCGGTGGGAAGGGCAGTTGAATACAGCACCAGCTCTTAGGCCTTAGAGCTCTGGTGTGGGAGAAATGGCTGTATGTTTTAACTTTGTGAGCTGGTGTGTGCCGAGAGTGAGAGTGAGCTTGCGAATGTGTTTTGGCAGTGGTAGGAGGCAAGGCAAGGGGAGATTCTTAGTGTATGTTTGGCTGTGAAAGCACTGGCAAGGGAAGGTCAGAAACAGCAAGAGCTCTAAGCCCTTAGAGCTCTGGTGAGAGAGAAATGGCTGTATGTTTTAACTTTGTGAGCTGGTCTGTGCCGAGAGTGAGAGTGAGCTTGCGAATGTGTCTTGGCAGTGGCAGGAGGCAAGGCAAGGGGAGATTCTTAGTGTATGTTTGGCTGTGAAAGCACTGGCAAGGGAAGGTCAGAATCAGCAAGAGCTCTAAGCGCTTAGAGCTCTGGTGTGGGAGAAGTGGCTGTATGTTTTAACTTTGTGAGCTGGTGTGTGCCGAGAGTGAGAGTGAGCTTGAGAATGTGTCTTGGGAGTGGTGGGAGGCAAGGCAAGGGGAGATGCCAGGGGGGTGTCTGGCTGTGAGTGTGGTGGGAAGGGCAGTTGAATACAGCACCAGCTCTTAGGCCTTCGAGCTATGGTGTGGGAGAAATGGCTGCATGTTTGCACTTTGTGAGCTGGTCTGTGCGAAGAGTGAGAGTGAGCTTGCGAATGTGTATTGAGAGTGCTGGGAGGCAAGGCAAAAGTACATCCGCAGTGTCTGTCTGGGTGTGAAAGTGCTGGCAAGGAAAGGTGAGGACCAGCAAGAGCATTAAGCCTTTAGAAATATTAAGAGGGAAACATGGCTGTATGTTTTAACTTTGTGAGCTGGTCTGTGCCGAGAGTGAGAGTGAGCTTGCGAATGTGTGTTGGCAGTGGTAGGAGGCAAGGCAAGGGGAGATTCTTAGTGTATGTTTGGCTGTGAAAGCACTGGCAAGGGAAGGTCAGAAACAGCAAGAGCTCTAAGCCCTTAGAGCTCTGGTGAGAGAGAAATGGCTGTATGTTTTAACTTTGTGAGCTGGTCTGTGCCGAGAGTGAGAGTGAGCTTGCGAATGTGTCTTGGCAGTGGCAGGAGGCAAGGCAAGGGGAGATTCTTAGTGTATGTTTGGCTGTGAAAGCACTGGCAAGGGAAGGTCAGAATCAGCAAGAGCTCTAAGCCCTTAGAGCTATGGTGTGGGAGAAATGGCTGTATGTTTTTACTTTGTGAGCTGGTGTGTGCCGAGAGCGAGAGTGAGCTTGAGAATGTGTCTTGGGAGTGGTGGGAGGCAAGGCAAGGGGAGATGCCAGGGGGGTGTCTGGCTGTGAGTGCGGTGGGAAGGGCAGTTGAATACAGCACCAGCTCTTAGGCCTTAGAGCTATGGTGTGGGAGAAATGGCTGCATGTTTGCACTTTGTGAGCTGGTGTGTGCCGAGAGTGAGAGTGAGCTTGCGAATGTGTGTTGGCAGTGGTAGGAGGCAAGGCAAGGGGAGATTCTTAGTGTATGTTTGGCTGTGAAAGCACTGGCAAGGGAAGGTCAGAATCAGCAAGAGCTCTAAGCCCTTAGAGCTCTGGTGTGGGAGAAATGGCTGGATGTTTTAACTTTGTGAGCTGGTCTGTGCCGAGAGTGAGAGTGAGCTTGAGAATGTGTCTTGGGAGTGGTGGGAGGCAAGGCAAGGGGAGATTCTTAGTGTATGTTTGGCTGTGAAAGCACTGGCAAGGGAATGTCAGAAACAGCAAGAGCTCTAAGCCCTTAGAGCTCTGGTGTGGGAGAAATGGCTGTATGTTTTAACACTGGGAGCTGGTCTGTGCCGAGAGTGAGAGTGAGTTTGCGAATGTGTCTTGGCAGTGGTAGGAGGCAAGGCAAGGGGAGATTCTTAGTGTATGTTTGGCTGTGAAAGCACTGGCAAGGGAAGGTCAGAAACAGCAAGAGCTCTAAGCGCTTAGAGCTCTGGTGTGGGAGAAGTGGCTGTATGTTTTAACTTTGTGAGCTGGTGTGTGCCGAGAGTGAGAGTGAGCTTGAGAATGTGTCTTGGGAGTGGTGGGAGGCAAGGCAAGGGGAGATGCCAGGGGGGTGTCTGGCTGTGAGGTGTGGTGGGAAGGGCAGTTGAATACAGCACCAGCTCTTAGGCCTTAGAGCTATGGTGTGGGAGAAATGGCTGCATGTTTGCACTTTGTGAGCTGGTCTGTGCGAAGAGTGAGAGTGATCTTGCGAATGTGTCTTGGCAGTGGTAGGAGGCAAGGCAAAAGTACATCCGCAGTGTCTGTCTGGGTGTGAAAGTGCTGGCAAGGGAAGGTGAGGACCTGCAAGAGCATTAAGCCCTTAGAAATATTAAGAGGGAAACATGGCTGTATGTTTTAACTTTGTGAGCTGGTGTGTGCCGAGAGTGAGAGTGAGCTTGCGAATGTGTCTTGGCAGTGGCAGGAGGCAAGGCAAGGGGAGATTCTTAGTGTATATTTGGCTGTGAAAGCACTGGCAAGGGAAGGTCAGAAACAGCAGGAGCTCTAAGCCCTTAGAGCTCTGGTGTGGGAGAAATGGCTGTATGTTTTAACTTTGTGAGCTGGTCTGTGCCGAGAGTGAGAGTGAGCTTGAGAATGTGTATTGAGAGTGGTGGGAGGCAAGGCAAGGGGAGATGCCAGGGGGGTGTCTGGCTGTGAGTGCGGTGGGAAGGGCAGTTGAATACAGCACCAGCTCTTAGGCCTTAGAGCTCTGGTGTGGGAGAACTGGCTGTATGTTTTAACTTTGTGAGCTGGTCTGTGCCGAGAGTGAGAGTGAGCTTGCGAATGTGTGTTGGCAGTGGCAGGAGGCAAGGCAAGGGGAGATTCTTAGTGTATGTTTTTCTGTGAAAGCACTGGCAAGGGAAGGTCAGAAACAGCAAGAGCTCTAAGCCCTTAGAGCTCTGGTGTGGGAGAAATGGCTGTATGTTTTAACTTTGTGAGCTGGTCTGTGCCGAGAGTGAGAGTGAGCTAGCGAATGTGTCTTGGCAGTGGCAGGAGGCAAGGCAAGGGGAGATTCTTAGTGTATGTTTGGCTGTGAAAGCACTGGCAAGGGAAGGTCAGAATCAGCAAGAGCTCTAAGCGCTTAGAGCTGTGGTGTGGGAGAAATGGCTGTATGTTTTAACTTTGTGAGCTGGTGTGTGCCGAGAGTGAGAGTGAGCTTGAGAATGTGTCTTGGGAGTGGTGGGAGGCAAGGCAAGGGGAGATGCCAGGGGGGTGTCTGGCTGTGAGTGCGGTGGGAAGGGCAGTTGAATACAGCACCAGCTCTTATGCCTTAGAGCTCTGGTGTGGGAGAAATGGCTGTATGTTTTAACTTTGTGAGCTGGTGTGTGCCGAGAGTGAGAGTGAGTTTGCGAATGTGTCTTGGCAGTGGTAGGAGGCAAGGCAAGGGGAGATTCTTAGTGTATGTTTGGCTGTGAAAGCACTGGCAAGGGAAGGTCAGAAACAGCAAGAGCTCTAAGCGCTTAGAGCTGTGGTGTGGGAGAAATGGCTGTATGTTTTAACTTTGTGAGCTGGTGTGTGCCGAGAGTGAGAGTGAGCTTGAGAATGTGTCTTGGGAGTGGTGGGAGGCAAGGCAAGGGGAGATGCCAGGGGGGTGTCTGGCTGTGAGTGCGGTGGGAAGGGCAGTTGAATACAGCACCAGCTCTTAGGCCTTAGAGCTATGGTGTGGGAGAAATGGCTGTATGTTTTAACTTTGTGAGCTGGTGTGTGCCGAGAGTGAGAGTGAGCTTGCGAATGTGTGTTGGCAGTGGTAGGAGGCAAGGCAAGGGGAGATTCTTAGTGTATGTTTGGCTGTGAAAGCACTGGCAAGGGAAGGTCAGAATCAGCAAGAGCTCTAAGCGCTTAGAGCTCTGGTGTGGGAGAAATGGCTGTATGTTTTAACTTTGTGAGCTGGTGTGTGCCGAGAGTGAGAGTGAGCTTGAGAATGTGTCTTGGGAGTGGTGGGAGGCAAGGCAAGGGGAGATGCCAGGGGGGTGTCTGGCTGTGAGTGCGGTGGGAAGGGCAGTTGAATACAGCACCAGCTCTTAGGCCTTAGAGCTATGGTGTGGGAGAAATGGCTGCATGTTTGCACTTTGTGAGCTGGTCTGTGCGAAGAGTGAGAGTGAGCTTGCGAATGTGTATTGAGAGTGCTGGGAGGCAAGGCAAAAGTACATCCGCAGTGTCTGTCTGGGTGTGAAAGTGCTGGCAAGGGAAGGTGAGGACCAGCAAGAGCATTAAGCCCTTAGAAATATTAAGAGGGAAACATGGCTCTATGTTTTAACTTTGTGAGCTGGTGTGTGCCGAGAGTGAGAGTGAGCTTGCGAATGTTTGTTGGCAGTGGTAGGAGGCAAGGCAAGGGGAGATTCTTAGTGTATATTTGGCTGTGAAAGCACTGGCAAGGGAAGGTCAGAAACAGCAAGAGCTCTAAGCCCTTAGAGCTCTGGTGTGGGAGAAATGGCTGTATGTTTTAACTTTGTGAGCTGGTCTGTGCCGAGAGTGAGAGTGAGCTTGCGAATGTGTGTTGGCAGTGGTAGGAGGCAAGGCAAGGGGAGATTCTTAGTGTATGTTTGGCTGTGAAAGCACTGGCAAGGGAAGGTCAGAAACAGCAAGAGCTCTAAGCCCTTAGAGCTCTGGTGTGGGAGAAATGGCTGTATGTTTTAACACTGGGAGCTGGTGTGTGCCGAGAGTGAGAGTGAGTTTGCGAATGTGTCTTGGCAGTGGTAGGAGGCAAGGCAAGGGGAGATTCTTAGTGTATGTTTGGCTGTGAAAGCACTGGCAAGGGAAGGTCAGAAACAGCAAGAGCTCTAAGCGCTTAGAGATCTGGTGAGAGAGAAATGGCTGTATGTTTTAACTTTGTGAGCTGGTCTGTGCCGAGAGTGAGAGTGAGCTTGCGAATGTGTCTTGGCAGTGGCAGGAGGCAAGGCAAGGGGAGATTCTTAGTGTATGTTTGGCTGTGAAAGCACTGGCAAGGGAAGGTCAGAATCAGCAAGAGCTCTAAGCGCTTAGAGCTCTGGTGTGGGAGAAATGGCTGTATGTTTTAACACTGGGAGCTGGTGTGTGCCGAGAGTGAGAGTGAGTTTGCGAATGTGTCTTGGCAGTGGTAGGAGGCAAGGCAAGGGGAGATTCTTAGTGTATGTTTGGCTGTGAAAGCACTGGCAAGGGAAGGTCAGAATCAGCAAGAGCTCTAAGCGCTTAGAGCTCTGGTGTGGGAGAAGTGGCTGTATGTTTTAACTTTGTGAGCTGGTGTGTGCCGAGAGTGAGAGTGAGCTTGAGAATGTGTCTTGGGAGTGGTGGGAGGCAAGGCAAGGGGAGATGCCAGGGGGGTGTCTGGCTGTGAGTGCGGTGGGAAGGGCAGTTGAATACAGCACCAGCTCTTAGGCCTTAGAGCTCTGGTGTGGGAGAAATGGCTGCATGTTTGCACTTTGTGAGCTGGTCTGTGCGAAGAGTGAGAGTGAGCTTGCGAATGTGTATTGAGAGTGCTGGGAGGCAAGGCAAAAGTACATCCGCAGTGTCTGTCTGGGTGTGAAAGTGCTGGCAAGGAAAGGTGAGGACCAGCAAGAGCATTAAGCCCTTAGAAATATTAAGAGGGAAACATGGCTGTATGTTTTAACTTTGTGAGCTGGTGTGTGCCGAGAGTGAGAGTGAGCTTGCGAATGTGTGTTGGCAGTGGTAGGAGGCAAGGCAAGGGGAGATTCTTAGTGTATGTTTGGCTGTGAAAGCACTGGCAAGGGAAGGTCAGAAACAGCAAGAGCTCTAAGCCCTTAGAGCTCTGGTGAGAGAGAAATGGCTGTATGTTTTAACTTTGTGAGCTGGTGTGTGCTGAGAGTGAGAGTGAGCTTGAGAATGTGTCTTGGGAGTGGTGGGAGGCAAGGCAAGGGGAGATGCCAGGGGGGTGTCTGGCTGTGAGTGCGGTGGGAAGGGCAGTTGAATACAGCACCAGCTCTTAGGCCTTAGAGCTCTGGTGTGGGAGAAATGGCTGTATGTTTTAACTTTGTGAGCTGGTCTGTGCCGAGAGTGAGAGTGAGCTTGCGAATGTGTGTTGGCAGTGGTAGGAGGCAAGGCAAGGGGAGATTCTTAGTGTATGTTTGGCTGTGAAAGCACTGGCAAGGGAAGGTCAGAATCAGCAAGAGCTCTAAGCGCTTAGAGCTGTGGTGTGGGAGAAATGGCTGTATGTTTTAACTTTGTGAGCTGGTGTGTGCCGAGAGTGAGAGTGAGCTTGAGAATGTGTCTTGGGAGTGGTGGGAGGCAAGGCAAGGGGAGATGCCAGGGGGGTGTCTGGCTGTGAGTGCGGTGGGAAGGGCAGATGAATACAGCACCAGCTCTTAGGCCTTAGAGCTATGGTGTGGGAGAAATGGCTGTATGTTTTAACTTTGTGAGCTGGTGTGTGCCGAGAGTGAGAGTGAGCTTGCGAATGTGTGTTGGCAGTGGTAGGAGGCAAGGCAAGGGGAGATTCTTAGTGTATGTTTTTCTGTGAAAGCACTGGCAAGGGAAGGTCAGAATCAGCAAGAGCTCTAAGCGCTTAGAGCTCTGGTGTGGGAGAAATGGCTGTATGTTTTAACTTTGTGAGCTGGTGTGTGCCGAGAGTGAGAGTGAGCTTGAGAATGTGTATTGAGAGTGGTGGGAGGCAAGGCAAGGGGAGATGCCAGGGGGGTGTCTGGCTGTGAGTGCGGTGGGAAGGGCAGTTGAATACAGCACCAGCTCTTAGGCCTTAGAGCTCTGGTGTGGGAGAAATGGCTGCATGTTTGCACTTTGTGAGCTGGTCTGTGCGAAGAGTGAGAGTGAGCTTGCGAATGTGTATTGAGAGTGCTGGGAGGCAAGGCAAAAGTACATCCGCAGTGTCTGTCTGGGTGTGAAAGTGCTGGCAAGGGAAGGTGAGGACCAGCAAGAGCATTAAGCCCTTAGAAATATTAAGAGGGAAACATGGCTCTATGTTTTAACTTTGTGAGCTGGTGTGTGCCGAGAGTGAGAGTGAGCTTGCGAATGTTTGTTGGCAGTGGTAGGAGGCAAGGCAAGGGGAGATTCTTAGTGTATGTTTGGCTGTGAAAGCACTGGCAAGGGAAGGTCAGAAACAGCAAGAGCTCTAAGCCCTTAGAGCTCTGGTGTGGGAGAAATGGCTGTATGTTTTAACTTTGTGAGCTGGTCTGTGCCGAGAGTGAGAGTGAGCTTGCGAATGTGTCTTGGCAGTGGTAGGAGGCAAGGCAAGGGGAGATTCTTAGTGTATGTTTGGCTGTGAAAGCACTGGCAAGGGAAGGTCAGAAACAGCAAGAGCTCTAAGCGCTTAGAGCTCTGGTGTGGGAGAAATGGCTGTATGTTTTAACTTTGTGAGCTGGTGTGTGCCGAGAGTGAGAGTGAGCTTGAGAATGTGTCTTGGGAGTGGTGGGAGGCAAGGCAAGGAGAGATGCCAGGGGGGTGTCTGGCTGTGAGTGCGGTGGGAAGGGCAGTTGAATACAGCACCAGCTCTTAGGCCTTAGAGCTCTGGTGTGGGAGAAATGGCTGTATGTTTTAACTTTGTGAGCTGGTGTGTGCCGAGAGTGAGAGTGAGCTTGCGAATGTGTCTTGGCAGTGGTAGGAGGCAAGGCAAGGGGAGATTCTTAGTGTATGTTTGGCTGTGAAAGCACTGGCAAGGGAAGGTCAGAAACAGCAAGAGCTCTAAGCCCTTAGAGCTCTGGTGAGAGAGAAATGGCTGTATGTTTTAACTTTGTGAGCTGGTGTGTGCCGAGAGTGAGAGTGAGCTTGCGAATGTGTCTTGGCAGTGGCAGGAGGCAAGGCAAGGGGAGATTCTTAGTGTATGTTTGGCTGTGAAAGCACTGGCAAGGGAAGGTCAGAATCAGCAAGAGCTCTAAGCGCTTAGAGCTCTGGTGTGGGAGAAGTGGCTGTATGTTTTAACTTTGTGAGCTGGTGTGTGCCGAGAGTGAGAGTGAGCTTGAGAATGTGTCTTGGGAGTGGTGGGAGGCAAGGCAAGGGGAGATGCCAGGGGGGTGTCTGGCTGTGAGTGCGGTGGGAAGGGCAGTTGAATACAGCACCAGCTCTTAGGCCTTAGAGCTCTGGTGTGGGAGAAATGGCTGCATGTTTGCACTTTGTGAGCTGGTCTGTGCGAAGAGTGAGAGTGAGCTTGCGAATGTGTATTGAGAGTGCTGGGAGGCAAGGCAAAAGTACATCCGCAGTGTCTGTCTCGGTGTGAAAGTGCTGGCAAGGAAAGGTGAGGACCAGCAAGAGCATTAAGCCCTTAGAAATATTAAGAGGGAAACATGGCTGTATGTTTTAACTTTGTGAGCTGGTCTGTGCCGAGAGTGAGAGTGAGCTTGCGAATGTGTGTTGGCAGTGGTAGGAGGCAAGGCAAGGGGAGATTCTTAGTGTATGTTTGGCTGTGAAAGCACTGGCAAGGGAAGGTCAGAAACAGCAAGAGCTCTAAGCCCTTAGAGCTCTGGTGAGAGAGAAATGGCTGTATGTTTTAACTTTGTGAGCTGGTCTGTGCCGAGAGTGAGAGTGAGCTTGAGAATGTGTCTTGGCAGTGGCAGGAGGCAAGGCAAGGGGAGATTCTTAGTGTATGTTTGGCTGTGAAAGCACTGGCAAGGGAAGGTCAGAATCAGCAAGAGCTCTAAGCCCTTAGAGCTATGGTGTGGGAGAAATGGCTGGATGTTTTAACTTTGTGAGCTGGTGTGTGCCGAGAGTGAGAGTGAGCTTGAGAATGTGTCTTGGGAGTGGTGGGAGGCAAGGCAAGGGGAGATTCTTAGTGTATGTTTGGCTGTGAAAGCACTGGCAAGGGAATGTCAGAAACAGCAAGAGCTCTAAGCCCTTAGAGCTCTGGTGTGGGAGAAATGGCTGTATGTTTTAACACTGGGAGCTGGTCTGTGCCGAGAGTGAGAGTGAGTTTGCGAATGTGTGTTGGCAGTGGTAGGAGGCAAGGCAAGGGGAGATTCTTAGTGTATGTTTGGCTGTGAAAGCACTGGCAAGGGAAGGTCAGAATCAGCAAGAGCTCTAAGCGCTTAGAGCTCTGGTGTGGGAGAAGTGGCTGTATGTTTTAACTTTGTGAGCTGGTGTGTGCCGAGAGTGAGAGTGAGCTTGAGAATGTGTCTTGGGAGTGGTGGGAGGCAAGGCAAGGGGAGATGCCAGGGGGGTGTCTGGCTGTGAGGTGTGGTGGGAAGGGCAGTTGAATACAGCACCAGCTCTTAGGCCTTCAAGCTATGGTGTGGGAGAAATGGCTGCATGTTTGCACTTTGTGAGATGGTCTGTGCGAAGAGTGAGAGTGATCTTGCGAATGTGTCTTGGCAGTGGTAGGAGGCAAGGCAAAAGTACATCCGCAGTGTCTGTCTGGGTGTGAAAGTGCTGGCAAGGGAAGGTCAGAAACAGCAAGAGCAAACATGCAGGAAGTGCAAACATGCAGCCATTTCTCCCACACCAGAGCTCTAAGGCCTAAGAGCTGGTGCTGTATTCAACTGCCCTTCCCACCGCACTCACAGCCAGACACCCCCCTGGCATCTCCCCTTGCCTTGCCTCCCACCACTCCCAAGACACGTTCTCAAGCTCACTCTCACTCTCGGCACACACCAGCTCACAAAGTTAAAACATACAGCCATTTCTCCCAAACCAGAGCTCTAAGCGCTTAGAGCTCTTGCTGATTCTGACCTTCCCTTGCCAGTGCTTTCACAGCCAAACATACACTAAGAATCTCCCCTTGCCTTGCCTCCTACCACTGCCAACACACATTCGCAAGCTCACTCTCACTCTCGGCACACACCAGCTCACAGTGTTAAAACATACAGCCATTTCTCCCACACCAGAGCTCTAAGGGCTTAGAGCTCTTGCTGTTTCTGACCTTCCCTTGCCAGTGCTTTCACAGCCAAACATACACTAAGAATCTCCCCTTGCCTTGCCTCCTACCACTGCCAAGAGACATTCGCAAGCTCACTCTCACTCTCGGCACAGACCAGCTCACAAAGTTAAAACATACACTCATTTCTCCCACACCAGAGCTCTAAGGGCTTAGAGCTCTTGCTGTTTCTGACCTTCCCTTGCCAGTGCTTTCACAGCCAAACATACACTAAGAATCTCCCCTTGCCTTGCCTCCTACCACTGCCAACACACATTCGCAAGCTCACTCTCACTCTCGGCACACACCAGCTCACAAAGTTAAAACATACAGCCATGTTTCCCTCTTAATATTTCTAAGGGCTTAATGCTCTTGCTGGTCCTCACCTTCCCTTGCCAGCACTTTCACACCCAGACAGACACTGCGGATGTACTTTTGCCTTGCCTCCTACCACTGCCAAGACACATTCGCAAGATCACTCGCACTCTTGCAACAGACCAGCTCACAAAGTGCAAACATGCAGCCATTTCTCCCACACCATAGCTCGAAGGCCTAAGAGCTGGTGCTGTATTCAACTGCCCTTCCCACCACACTCACAGCCAGACACCCCCCTGGCATCTCCCCTTGCCTTGCCTCTCACCACTCCCAAGACACATTCTCAAGCTCACTCTCACTCTCGGCACACACCAGCTCACAAAGTTAAAACATACAGCCATTTCTCCCACACCATAGCTCTAAGGCCTAAGAGCTGGTGCTGTATTCAACTGCCCTTCCCACCGCACTCACAGCCAGACACCCCCCTGGCATCTCCCCTTGCCTTGCCTCCCACCACTGCCAAGACACATTCTCAAGCTCACTCTCACTCTCGGCACAGACCAGCTCACAAAGTAAAAACATACAGCCATTTCTCCCACACCAGAGCTCTAAGGGCTTAGAGCTCCTGCTGTTTCTGACCTTCCCTTGCCAGTGCTTTCACAGCCAAATATACACTAAGAATCTCCCCTTGCCTTGCCTCCTGCCACTGCCAAGACACATTCGCAAGCTCACTCTCACTCTCGGCACACACCAGCTCACAAAGTTAAAACATACAGCCATGTTTCCCTCTTAATATTTCTAAGGGCTTAATGCTCTTGCTGGTCCTCACCTTCCCTTGCCAGCACTTTCACACCCAGACAGACACTGCGGATGTACTTTTGCCTTGCCTCCTACCACTGCCAAGACACATTCGCAAGATCACTCTCACTCTTCGCACAGACCAGCTCACAAAGTGCAAACATGCAGCCATTTCTCCCACACCATAGCTCGAAGGCCTAAGAGCTGGTGCTGTATTCAACTGCCCTTCCCACCACACTCACAGCCAGACACCCCCCTGGCATCTCCCCTTGCCTTGCCTCCCACCACTCCCAAGACACATTCTCAAGCTCACTCTCACTCTCGGCACACACCAGCTCACAAAGTTAATACATACAGCCACTTCTCCCACACCAGAGCTCTAAGCGCTTAGAGCTCTTGCTGTTTCTGACCTTCCCTTGCCAGTGCTTTCACAGCCAAACATACACTAAGAATCTCCCCTTGCCTTGCCTCCTACCACTGCCAAGACACATTCGCAAACTCACTCTCACTCTCGGCACAGACCAGCTCCCAGTGTTAAAACATACAGCCATTTCTCCCACACCAGAGCTCTAAGGGCTTAGAGCTCTTGCTGTTTCTGACATTCCCTTGCCAGTGCTTTCACAGCCAAACATACACTAAGAATCTCCCCTTGCCTTGCCTCCTACCACTGCCAAGACACATTCGCAAGCTCACTCTCACTCTCAGCACAGACCAGCTCACAAAGTTAAAACATACACTCATTTCTCCCACACCAGAGCTCTAAGGGCTTAGAGCTCTTGCTGTTTCTGACCTTCCCTTGCCAGTGCTTTCACAGCCAAACATACACTAAGAATCTCCCCTTGCCTTGCCTCCTACCACTGCCAACACACATTCGCAAGCTCACTCTCACTCTCGGCACACACCAGCTCACAAAGTTAAAACATAGAGCCATGTTTCCCTCTTAATATTTCTAAGGGCTTAATGCTCTTGCTGGTCCTCACCTTCCCTTGCCAGCACTTTCACACCCAGACAGACACTGCGGATGTACTTTTGCCTTGCCTCCCAGCACTCTCAATACACATTCGCAAGCTCACTCTCACTCTTCGCACAGACCAGCTCACAAAGTGCAAACATGCAGCCATTTCTCCCACACCAGAGCTCTAAGGCCTAAGAGCTGGTGCTGTATTCAACTGCCCTTCCCACCGCACTCACAGCCAGACACCCCCCTGGCATCTCCCCTTGCCTTGCCTCCCACCACTCCCAAGACACATTCTCAAGCTCACTCTCACTCTCGGCACACACCAGCTCACAAAGTTAAAACATACAGCCATTTCTCCCAAACCAGAGCTCTAAGCGCTTAGAGCTCTTGCTGATTCTGACCTTCCCTTGCCAGTGCTTTCACAGCCAAACATACACTAAGAATCTCCCCTTGCCTTGCCTCCTACCACTGCCAACACACATTTGCAAGCTCACTCTCACTCTCGGCACACACCAGCTCACAAAGTTAAAACATACAGCCATTTCTCCCACACCAGAGCTCTAAGGCCTAAGAGCTGGTGCTGTATTCAACTGCCCTTCCCACCGCACTCACAGCCAGACACCCCCCTGGCATCTCCCCTTGCCTTGCCTCCCACCACTCCCAAGACACATTCTCAAGCTCACTCTCACTCTCGGCACACACCAGCTCACAAAGTTAAAACATACAGCCATTTCTCCCACACCACAGCTCTAAGCGCTTAGAGCTCTTGCTGTTTCTGACCTTCCCTTGCCAGTGCTTTCACAGCCAAACATACACTAAGAATCTCCCCTGCCTTGCCTCCTACCACTGCCAACACACATTCGCAAGCTCACTCTCACTCTCGGCACACACCAGCTCACAAAGTTAAAACATACAGCCATTTCTCCCACACCAGAGCTCTAAGGCCTAAGAGCTGGTGCTGTATTCAACTGCCCTTCCCACCGCACTCACAGCCAGACACCCCCCTGGCATCTCCCCTTGCCTTGCCTCCTACCACTCCCAAGACACATTCTCAAGCTCACTCTCACTCTCGGCACACACCAGCTCACAAAGTTAAAACATACAGCCATTTCTCCCACACCACAGCTCTAAGCGCTTAGAGCTCTTGCTGATTCTGACCTTCCCTTGCCAGTGCTTTCACAGCCAAACATACACTAAGAATCTCCCCTTGCCTTGCCTCCTGCCACTGCCAAGACACATTCGCTAGCTCACTCTCACTCTCGGCACAGACCAGCTCACAAAGTTAAAACATACAGCCATTTCTCCCACCCCAGAGCTCTAAGGGCTTAGAGCTCTTGCTGTTTCTGACCTTCCCTTGCCAGTGCTTTCACAGAAAAACATACACTAAGAATCTCCCCTTGCCTTGCCTCCTACCACTGCCAAGAGACATTCGCAAGCTCACTCTCACTCTCGGCACAGACCAGCTCACAAAGTTAAAACATACAGCCATTTCTCCCACACCATAGCTCTAAGGCCTAAGAGCTGGTGCTGTATTCAACTGCCCTTCCCACCGCACTCACAGCCAGACACCCCCCTGGCATCTCCCCTTGCCTTGCCTCCCACCACTCCCAAGACACATTCTCAAGCTCACTCTCACTCTCGGCACAGACCAGCTCACAAAGTAAAAACATACAGCCATTTCTCCCACACCAGAGCTCTAAGGGCTTAGAGCTCCTGCTGTTTCTGACCTTCCCTTGCCAGTGCTTTCACAGCCAAATATACACTAAGAATCTCCCCTTGCCTTGCCTCCTGCCACTGCCAAGACACATTCGCAAGCTCACTCTCACTCTCGGCACACACCAGCTCACAAAGTTAAAACATACAGCCATGTTTCCCTCTTAATATTTCTAAGGGCTTAATGCTCTTGCTGGTCCTCACCTTCCCTTGCCAGCACTTTCACACCCAGACAGACACTGCGGATGTACTTTTGCCTTGCCTCCTACCACTGCCAAGACACATTCGCAAGATCACTCTCACTCTTCGCACAGACCAGCTCACAAAGTGCAAACATGCAGCCATTTCTCCCACACCATAGCTCGAAGGCCTAAGAGCTGGTGCTGTATTCAACTGCCCTTCCCACCACACTCACAGCCAGACACCCCCCTGGCATCTCCCCTTGCCTTGCCTCCCACCACTGCCAAGACACATTCTCAAGCTCACTCTCACTCTCGGCACAGACCAGCTCACAAAGTTAAAACATACAGCCACTTCTCCCAAACCAGAGCTCTAAGCGCTTAGAGCTCTTGCTGTTTCTGACCTTCCCTTGCCAGTGCTTTCACAGCCAAACATACACTAAGAATCTCCCCTTGCCTTGCCTCCTACCACTGCCAAGACACATTCGCAAACTCACTCTCACTCTCGGCACAGACCAGCTCCCAGTGTTAAAACATACAGCCATTTCTCCCACACCAGAGCTCTAAGGGCTTAGAGCTCTTGCTGTTTCTGACCTTCCCTTGCCAGTGCTTTCACAGCCAAACATACACTAAGAATCTCCCCTTGCCTTGCCTCCTACCACTGCCAAGACACATTCGCAAGCTCACTCTCACTCTCGGCACAGACCAGCTCACAAAGTTAAAACATACACTCATTTCTCCCACACCAGAGCTCTAAGGGCTTAGAGCTCTTGCTGTTTCTGACCTTCCCTTGCCAGTGCTTTCACAGCCAAACATACACTAAGAATCTCCCCTTGCCTTGCCTCCTACCACTGCCAAGACACATTCGCAAGCTCACTCTCACTCTCGGCACACACCAGCTCACAAAGTTAAAACATAGAGCCATGTTTCCCTCTTAATATTTCTAAGGGCTTAATGCTCTTGCTGGTCCTCACCTTCCCTTGCCAGCACTTTCACACCCAGACAGACACTGCGGATGTACTTTTGCCTTGCCTCCCAGCACTCTCAATACACATTCGCAAGCTCACTCTCACTCTTCGCACAGACCAGCTCACAAAGTGCAAACATGCAGCCATTTCTCCCACACCATAGCTCTAAGGCCTAAGAGCTGGTGCTGTATTCAACTGCCCTTCCCACCGCACTCACAGCCAGACACCCCCCTGGCATCTCCCCTTGCCTTGCCTCCCACCACTCCCAAGACACATTCTCAAGCTCACTCTCACTCTCGGCACACACCAGCTCACAAAGTTAAAACATACAGCCATTTCTCCCAAACCAGAGCTCTAAGCGCTTAGAGCTCTTGCTGATTCTGACCTTCCCTTGCCAGTGCTTTCACAGCCAAACATACACTAAGAATCTCCCCTTGCCTTGCCTCCTACCACTGCCAACACACATTCGCAAGCTCACTCTCACTCTCGGCACACACCAGCTCACAAAGTTAAAACATACAGCCATTTCTCCCACACCAGAGCTCTAAGGCCTAAGAGCTGGTGCTGTATTCAACTGCCCTTCCCACCGCACTCACAGCCAGACACCCCCCTGGCATCTCCCCTTGCCTTGCCTCCCACCACTCCCAAGACACATTCTCAAGCTCACTCTCACTCTCGGCACACACCAGCTCACAAAGTTAAAACATACAGCCATTTCTCCCACACCACAGCTCTAAGCGCTTAGAGCTCTTGCTGTTTCTGACCTTCCCTTGCCAGTGCTTTCACAGCCAAACATACACTAAGAATCTCCCCTTGCCTTGCCTCCTACCACTGCCAAGACACATTCTCAAGCTCACTCTGACTCTCGGCACAGACCAGCTCACAAAGTTAAAACATCCAGCCATTTCTCCCAAACCAGAGCTCTAAGCGCTTAGAGCTCTTGCTGATTCTGACCTTCCCTTTCCAGTGCTTTCACAGCCAAACATACACTAAGAATCTCCCCTTGCCTTGCCTCCTACCACTGCCAACACACATTCGCTAGCTCACTCTCACTCTCGGCACACACCAGCTCACAAAGTTAAAACATACAGCCATTTCTCCCACACCAGAGCTCTAAGGGCTTAGAGCTCTTGCTGTTTCTGACCTTCCCTTGCCAGTGCTTTCACAGAAAAACATACACTAAGAATCTCCCCTTGCCTTGCCTCCTACCACTGCCAAGACACATTCGCAAGCTCACTCTCACTCTCGGTACAGACCAGCTCACAAAGTTAAAACATACAGCCATTTCTCCCACACCATAGCTCTAAGGCCTAAGAGCTGGTGCTGTATTCAACTGCCCTTCCCACCGCACTCACAGCCAGACACCCCCCTGGCATCTCCCCTTGCCTTGCCTCCCACCACTCTCAATACACATTCTCAAGCTCACTCTCACTCTCGGCACAGACCAGCTCACAAAGTAAAAACATACAGCCATTTCTCCCACACCAGAGCTCTAAGGGCTTAGAGCTCCTGCTGTTTCTGACCTTCCCTTGCCAGTGCTTTCACAGCCAAATATACACTAAGAATCTCCCCTTGCCTTGCCTCCTACCACTGCCAAGACACATTCGCAAGCTCACTCTCACTCTCGGCACACACCAGCTCACAAAGTTAAAACATACAGCCATTTCTCCCAAACCAGAGCTCTAAGCGCTTAGAGCTCTTGCTGATTCTGACCTTCCCTTGCCAGTGCTTTCACAGCCAAACATACACTAAGAATCTCCCCTTGCCTTGCCTCCTACCACTGCCAACACACATTTGCAAGCTCACTCTCACTCTCGGCACACACCAGCTCACAAAGTTAAAACATACAGCCATTTCTCCCACACCAGAGCTCTAAGGCCTAAGAGCTGGTGCTGTATTCAACTGCCCTTCCCACCGCACTCACAGCCAGACACCCCCCTGGCATCTCCCCTTGCCTTGCCTCCCACCACTCCCAAGACACATTCTCAAGCTCACTCTCACTCTCGGCACACACCAGCTCACAAAGTTAAAACATACAGCCATTTCTCCCACACCACAGCTCTAAGCGCTTAGAGCTCTTGCTGTTTCTGACCTTCCCTTGCCAGTGCTTTCACAGCCAAACATACACTAAGAATCTCCCCTTGCCTTGCCTCCTACCACTGCCAACACACATTCGCAAGCTCACTCTCACTCTCGGCACACACCAGCTCACAAAGTTAAAACATACAGCCATTTCTCCCACACCAGAGCTCTAAGGCCTAAGAGCTGGTGCTGTATTCAACTGCCCTTCCCACCGCACTCACAGCCAGACACCCCCCTGGCATCTCCCCTTGCCTTGCCTCCTACCACTCCCAAGACACATTCTCAAGCTCACTCTCACTCTCGGCACACACCAGCTCACAAAGTTAAAACATCCAGCCATTTCTCCCACACCACAGCTCTAAGCGCTTAGAGCTCTTGCTGATTCTGACCTTCCCTTGCCAGTGCTTTCACAGCCAAACATACACTAAGAATCTCCCCTTGCCTTGCCTCCTGCCACTGCCAAGACACATTCGCTAGCTCACTCTCACTCTCGGCACAGACCAGCTCACAAAGTTAAAACATACAGCCATTTCTCCCACCCCAGAGCTCTAAGGGCTTAGAGCTCTTGCTGTTTCTGACCTTCCCTTGCCAGTGCTTTCACAGAAAAACATACACTAAGAATCTCCCCTTGCCTTGCCTCCTACCACTGCCAAGACACATTCGCAAGCTCACTCTCACTCTCGGCACACACCAGCTCACAAAGTTAAAACATACAGCCATTTCTCCCACACCAGAGCTCTAAGGCCTAAGAGCTGGTGCTGTATTCAACTGCCCTTCCCACCGCACTCACAGCCAGACACCCCCCTGGCATCTCCCCTTGCCTTGCCTCCCACCACTCTCAATACACATTCTCAAGCTCACTCTCACTCTCGGCACAGACCAGCTCACAAAGTAAAAACATACAGCCATTTCTCCCACACCAGAGCTCTAAGGGCTTAGAGCTCCTGCTGTTTCTGACCTTCCCTTGCCAGTGCTTTCACAGCCAAATATACACTAAGAATCTCCCCTTGCCTTGCCTCCTGCCACTGCCAAGACACATTCGCAAGCTCACTCTCACTCTCGGCACACACCAGCTCACAAAGTTAAAACATACAGCCATGTTTCCCTCTTAATATTTCTAAGGGCTTAATGCTCTTGCTGGTCCTCACCTTCCCTTGCCAGCACTTTCACACCCAGACAGACACTGCGGATGTACTTTTGCCTTGCCTCCTACCACTGCCAAGACACATTCGCAAGCTCACTCTCACTCTTCGCACAGACCAGCTCACAAAGTGCAAACATGCAGCCATTTCTCCCACACCATAGCTCTAAGGCCTAAGAGCTGGTGCTGTATTCAACTGCCCTTCCCACCACACTCACAGCCAGACACCCCCCTGGCATCTCCCCTTGCCTTGCCTCCCACCACTCCCAAGACACATTCTCAAGCTCACTCTCACTCTCGGCACACACCAGCTCACAAAGTTAAAACATACAGCCACTTCTCCCACACCAGAGCTCTAAGCGCTTAGAGCTCTTGCTGTTTCTGACCTTCCCTTGCCAGTGCTTTCACAGCCAAACATACACTAAGAATCTCCCCTTGCCTTGCCTCCTACCACTGCCAAGACACATTCGCAAACTCACTCTCACTCTCGGCACAGACCAGCTCCCAGTGTTAAAACATACAGCCATTTCTCCCACACCAGAGCTCTAAGGGCTTAGAGCTCTTGCTGTTTCTGACCTTCCCTTGCCAGTGCTTTCACAGCCAAACATACACTAAGAATCTCCCCTTGCCTTGCCTCCTACCACTGCCAAGACACATTCGCAAGCTCACTCTCACTCTCGGCACAGACCAGCTCACAAAGTTAAAACATACACTCATTTCTCCCACACCAGAGCTCTAAGGGCTTAGAGCTCTTGCTGTTTCTGACCTTCCCTTGCCAGTGCTTTCACAGCCAAACATACACTAAGAATCTCCCCTTGCCTTGCCTCCTACCACTCCCAAGACACATTCGCAAGCTCACTCTCACTCTCGGCACACACCAGCTCACAAAGTTAAAACATAGAGCCATGTTTCCCTCTTAATATTTCTAAGGGCTTAATGCTCTTGCTGGTCCTCACCTTCCCTTGCCAGCACTTTCACACCCAGACAGACACTGCGGATGTACTTTTGCCTTGCCTCCCAGCACTCTCAATACACATTCGCAAGCTCACTCTCACTCTTCGCACAGACCAGCTCACAAAGTGCAAACATGCAGCCATTTCTCCCACACCAGAGCTCTAAGGCCTAAGAGCTGGTGCTGTATTCAACTGCCCTTCCCACCGCACTCACAGCCAGACACCCCCCTGGCATCTCCCCTTGCCTTGCCTCCCACCACTCCCAAGACACATTCTCAAGCTCACTCTCACTCTCGGCACACACCAGCTCACAAAGTTAAAACATACAGCCATTTCTCCCAAACCAGAGCTCTAAGCGCTTAGAGCTCTTGCTGATTCTGACCTTCCCTTGCCAGTGCTTTCACAGCCAAACATACACTAAGAATCTCCCCTTGCCTTGCCTCCTACCACTGCCAAGACACATTCGCAAGCTCACTCTCACTCTCGGCACACACCAGCTCACAAAGTTAAAACATACAGCCATTTCTCCCACACCATAGCTCTAAGGCCTAAGAGCTGGTGCTGTATTCAACTGCCCTTCCCACCGCACTCACAGCCAGACACCCCCCTGGCATCTCCCCTTGCCTTGCCTCCCACCACTCCCAAGACACATTCTCAAGCTCACTCTCACTCTCGGCACACACCAGCTCACAAAGTTAAAACATACAGCCATTTCTCCCACACCACAGCTCTAAGCGCTTAGAGCTCTTGCTGTTTCTGACCTTCCCTTGCCAGTGCTTTCACAGCCAAACATACACTAAGAATCTCCCCTTGCCTTGCCTCCTACCACTGCCAACACACATTCGCAAGCTCACTCTCACTCTCGGCACACACCAGCTCACAAAGTTAAAACATACAGCCATTTCTCCCACACCAGAGCTCTAAGGCCTAAGAGCTGGTGCTGTATTCAACTGCCCTTCCCACCGCACTCACAGCCAGACACCCCCCTGGCATCTCCCCTTGCCTTGCCTCCTACCACTGCCAAGACACATTCTCAAGCTCACTCTGACTCTCGGCACAGACCAGCTCACAAAGTTAAAACATCCAGCCATTTCTCCCACACCAGAGCTCTAAGCGCTTAGAGCTCTTGCTGATTCTGACCTTCCCTTGCCAGTGCTTTCACAGCCAAACATACACTAAGAATCTCCCCTTGCCTTGCCTCCTACAACTGCCAACACACATTCGCTAGCTCACTCTCACTCTCGGCACACACCAGCTCACAAAGTTAAAACATACAGCCATTTCTCCCACACCAGAGCTCTAAGGGCTTAGAGCTCTTGCTGTTTCTGACCTTCCCTTGCCAGTGCTTTCACAGCCAAACATACACTAAGAATCTCCCCTTGCCTTGCCTCCTACCACTGCCAACACACATTCGCAAGCTCACTCTCACTCTCGGCACACACCAGCTCACAAAGTTAAAACATACAGCCATTTCTCCCACACCAGAGCTCTAAGGCCTAAGAGCTGGTGCTGTATTCAACTGCCCTTCCCACCGCACTCACAGCCAGACACCCCCCTGGCATCTCCCCTTGCCTTGCCTCCCACCACTGCCAAGGCACATTCTCAAGCTCACTATCACTCTCGGCACACACCAGCTCACAAAGTTAAAACATACAGCCATTTCTCCCACACCAGAGCTCTAAGCGCTTAGAGCTCTTGCTGATTCTGACCTTCCCTTGCCAGTGCTTTCACAGCCAAACATACACTAAGAATCTCCCCTTGCCTTGCCTCCTGCCACTGCCAAGACACATTCGCTAGCTCACTCTCACTCTCGGCACACACCAGCTCACAAAGTTAAAACATACAGCCATGTTTCCCTCTTAATATTTCTAAGGGCTTAATGCTCTTGCTGGTCCTCACCTTCCCTTGCCAGCACTTTCACACCCAGACAGACACTGCGGATGTACTTTTGCCTTGCCTCCTACCACTGCCAAGACACATTCGCAAGATCACTCTCACTCTTCGCACAGACCAGCTCACAAAGTGCAAACATGCAGCCATTTCTCCCACACCATAGCTCGAAGGCCTAAGAGCTGGTGCTGTATTCAACTGCCCTTCCCACCGCACTCACAGCCAGACACCCCCCTGGCATCTCCCCTTGCCTTGCCTCCCACCACTCCCAAGACACATTCTCAAGCTCACTCTCACTCTCGGCACACACCAGCTCACAAAGTTAAAACATACAGCCACTTCTCCCACACCAGAGCTCTAAGCGCTTAGAGCTCTTGCTGTTTCTGACCTTCCCTTGCCAGTGCTTTCACAGCCAAACATACACTAAGAATCTCCCCTTCCCTTGCCTCCTACCACTGCCAAGACACATTCGCAAACTCACTCTCACTCTCGGCACAGACCAGCTCACAAAGTAAAAACATACAGCCATTTCTCCCACACCAGAGCTCTAAGGGCTTAGAGCTCTTGCTGTTTCTGACCTTCCCTTGCCAGTGCTTTCACAGCCAAACATACACTAAGAATCTCCCCTTGCCTTGCCTCCTACCACTGCCAAGACACATTCGCAAGCTCACTCTCACTCTCGGCACAGACCAGCTCACAAAGTTAAAACATACACTCATTTCTCCCACACCAGAGCCCTAAGCGCTTAGAGCTCTTGCTGTTTCTGACCTTCCCTTGCCAGTGCTTTCACAGCCAAACATACACTAAGAATCTCCCCTTGCCTTGCCTCCTACCACTGCCAAGACACATTCGCAAGCTCACTCTCACTCTCGGCACACACCAGCTCACAAAGTTAAAACATAGAGCCATGTTTCCCTCTTAATATTTCTAAGGGCTTAATGCTCTTGCTGGTCCTCACCTTCCCTTGCCAGCACTTTCACACCCAGACAGACACTGCGGATGTACTTTTGCCTTGCCTCCCAGCACTCTCAATACACATTCGCAAGCTCACTCTCACTCTTCGCACAGACCAGCTCACAAAGTGCAAACATGCAGCCATTTCTCCCACACCAGAGCTCTAAGGCCTAAGAGCTGGTGCTGTATTCAACTGCCCTTCCCACCGCACTCACAGCCAGACACCCCCCTGGCATCTCCCCTTGCCTTGCCTCCCACCACTCCCAAGACACATTCTCAAGCTCACTCTCACTCTCGGCACACACCAGCTCACAAAGTTAAAACATACAGCCATTTCTCCCAAACCAGAGCTCTAAGCGCTTAGAGCTCTTGCTGATTCTGACCTTCCCTTGCCAGTGCTTTCACAGCCAAACATACACTAAGAATCTCCCCTTGCCTTGCCTCCTACCACTGCCAACACACATTCGCAAGCTCACTCTCACTCTCGGCACACACCAGCTCACAAAGTTAAAACATACAGCCATTTCTCCCACACCATAGCTCTAAGGCCTAAGAGCTGGTGCTGTATTCAACTGCCCTTCCCACCGCACTCACAGCCAGACACCCCCCTGGCATCTCCCCTTGCCTTGCCTCCCACCACTCCCAAGACACATTCTCAAGCTCACTCTCACTCTCGGCACACACCAGCTCACAAAGTTAAAACATACAGCCACTTCTCCCACACCAGAGCTCTAAGCGCTTAGAGCTCTTGCTGTTTCTGACCTTCCCTTGCCAGTGCTTTCACAGCCAAACATACACTAAGAATCTCCCCTTCCCTTGCCTCCTACCACTGCCAAGACACATTCGCAAACTCACTCTCACTCTCGGCACAGACCAGCTCACAAAGTAAAAACATACAGCCATTTCTCCCACACCAGAGCTCTAAGGGCTTAGAGCTCTTGCTGTTTCTGACCTTCCCTTGCCAGTGCTTTCACAGCCAAACATACACTAAGAATCTCCCCTTGCCTTGCCTCCTACCACTGCCAAGACACATTCGCAAGCTCACTCTCACTCTCGGCACACACCAGCTCACAAAGTTAAAACATACACTCATTTCTCCCACACCAGAGCCCTAAGCGCTTAGAGCTCTTGCTGTTTCTGACCTTCCCTTGCCAGTGCTTTCACAGCCAAACATACACTAAGAATCTCCCCTTGCCTTGCCTCCTACCACTGCCAACACACATTCGCAAGCTCACTCTCACTCTCGGCACACACCAGCTCACAAAGTTAAAACATAGAGCCATGTTTCCCTCTTAATATTTCTAAGGGCTTAATGCTCTTGCTGGTCCTCACCTTCCCTTGCCAGCACTTTCACACCCAGACAGACACTGCGGATGTACTTTTGCCTTGCCTCCCAGCACTCTCAATACACATTCGCAAGCTCACTCTCACTCTTCGCACAGACCAGCTCACAAAGTGCAAACATGCAGCCATTTCTCCCACACCAGAGCTCTAAGGCCTAAGAGCTGGTGCTGTATTCAACTGCCCTTCCCACCGCACTCACAGCCAGACACCCCCCTGGCATCTCCCCTTGCCTTGCCTCCCACCACTCCCAAGACACATTCTCAAGCTCACTCTCACTCTCGGCACACACCAGCTCACAAAGTTAAAACATACAGCCATTTCTCCCAAACCAGAGCTCTAAGCGCTTAGAGCTCTTGCTGATTCTGACCTTCCCTTGCCAGTGCTTTCACAGCCAAACATACACTAAGAATCTCCCCTTGCCTTGCCTCCTACCACTGCCAACACACATTCGCAAGCTCACTCTCACTCTCGGCACACACCAGCTCACAAAGTTAAAACATACAGCCATTTCTCCCACACCATAGCTCTAAGGCCTAAGAGCTGGTGCTGTATTCAACTGCCCTTCCCACCGCACTCACAGCCAGACACCCCCCTGGCATCTCCCCTTGCCTTGCCTCCCACCACTCCCAAGACACATTCTCAAGCTCACTCTCACTCTCGGCACACACCAGCTCACAAAGTTAAAACATACAGCCATTTCTCCCACACCAGAGCTCTAAGCGCTTAGAGCTCTTGCTGTTTCTGACCTTCCCTTGCCAGTGCTTTCACAGCCAAACATACACTAAGAATCTCCCCTTGCCTTGCCTCCTACCACTGCCAACACACATTCGCAAGCTCACTCTCACTCTCGGCACACACCAGCTCACAAAGTTAAAACATACAGCCATTTCTCCCACACCAGAGCTCTAAGGCCTAAGAGCTGGTGCTGTATTCAACTGCCCTTCCCACCGCACTCACAGCCAGACACCCCCCTAGCATCTCCCCTTGCCTTGCCTCCTACCACTCCCAAGACACATTCTCAAGCTCACTCTCACTCTCGGCACACACCAGCTCACAAAGTTAAAACATCCAGCCATTTCTCCCACACCACAGCTCTAAGCGCTTAGAGCTCTTGCTGATTCTGACCTTCCCTTGCCAGTGCTTTCACAGCCAAACATACACTAAGAATCTCCCCTTGCCTTGCCTCCTGCCACTGCCAAGACACATTCGCTAGCTCACTCTCACTCTCGGCACAGACCAGCTCACAAAGTTAAAACATACAGCCATTTCTCCCACCCCAGAGCTCTAAGGGCTTAGAGCTCTTGCTGTTTCTGACCTTCCCTTGCCAGTGCTTTCACAGAAAAACATACACTAAGAATCTCCCCTTGCCTTGCCTCCTGCCACTGCCAACACACATTCGCAAGCTCACTCTCACTCTCGGCACAGACCAGCTCACAAAGTTAAAACATACAGCCATTTCTCCCACACCAGAGCTCTAAGGCCTAAGAGCTGGTGCTGTATTCAACTGCCCTTCCCACCGCACTCACAGCCAGACACCCCCCTGGCATCTCCCCTTGCCTTGCCTCCCACCACTCTCAATACACATTCTCAAGCTCACTCTCACTCTCGGCACACACCAGCTCACAAAGTTAAAACATACAGCCATGTTTCCCTCTTAATATTTCTAAGGGCTTAATGCTCTTGCTGGTCCTCACCTTCCCTTGCCAGCACTTTCACACCCAGACAGACACTGCGGATGTACTTTTGCCTTGCCTCCTACCACTGCCAAGACACATTCGCAAGATCACTCTCACTCTTCGCACAGACCAGCTCACAAAGTGCAAACATGCAGCCATTTCTCCCACACCATAGCTCTAAGGCCTAAGAGCTGGTGCTGTATTCAACTGCCCTTCCCACCACACTCACAGCCAGGCACCCCCCTGGCATCTCCCCTTGCCTTGCCTCCCACCACTGCCAAGACACATTCTCAAGCTCACTCTCACTCTCGGCACACACCAGCTCACAAAGTTAAAACATACAGCCACTTCTCCCACACCAGAGCTCTAAGCGCTTAGAGCTCTTGCTGTTTCTGACCTTCCCTTGCCAGTGCTTTCACAGCCAAACATACACTAAGAATCTCCCCTTGCCTTGCCTCCTACCACTGCCAAGACACATTCGCAAACTCACTCTCACTCTCGGCACAGACCAGCTCCCAGTGTTAAAACATACAGCCATTTCTCCCACACCAGAGCTCTAAGGGCTTAGAGCTCTTGCTGTTTCTGACCTTCCCTTGCCAGTGCTTTCACAGCCAAACATACACTAAGAATCTCCCCTTGCCTTGCCTCCTACCACTGCCAAGACACATTCGCAAGCTCACTCTCACTCTCGGCACAGACCAGCTCACAAAGTTAAAACATACACTCATTTCTCCCACACCAGAGCTCTAAGGGCTTAGAGCTCTTGCTGTTTCTGACCTTCCCTTGCCAGTGCTTTCACAGCCAAACATACACTAAGAATCTCCCCTTGCCTTGCCTCCTACCACTCCCAAGACACATTCGCAAGCTCACTCTCACTCTCGGCACACACCAGCTCACAAAGTTAAAACATAGAGCCATGTTTCCCTCTTAATATTTCTAAGGGCTTAATGCTCTTGCTGGTCCTCACCTTCCCTTGCCAGCACTTTCACACCCAGACAGACACTGCGGATGTACTTTTGCCTTGCCTCCCAGCACTCTCAATACACATTCGCAAGCTCACTCTCACTCTTCGCACAGACCAGCTCACAAAGTGCAAACATGCAGCCATTTCTCCCACACCATAGCTCTAAGGCCTAAGAGCTGGTGCTGTATTCAACTGCCCTTCCCACCGCACTCACAGCCAGACACCCCCCTGGCATCTCCCCTTGCCTTGCCTCCCACCACTCCCAAGACACATTCTCAAGCTCACTCTCACTCTCGGCACACACCAGCTCACAAAGTTAAAACATACAGCCATTTCTCCCAAACCAGAGCTCTAAGCGCTTAGAGCTCTTGCTGATTCTGACCTTCCCTTGCCAGTGCTTTCACAGCCAAACATACACTAAGAATCTCCCCTTGCCTTGCCTCCTACCACTGCCAACAAACATTCGCAAGCTCACTCTCACTCTCGGCACACACCAGCTCACAAAGTTAAAACATACAGCCATTTCTCCCACACCATAGCTCTAAGGCCTAAGAGCTGGTGCTGTATTCAACTGCCCTTCCCACCGCACTCACAGCCAGACACCCCCCTGGCATCTCCCCTTGCCTTGCCTCCCACCACTCCCAAGACACATTCTCAAGCTCACTCTCACTCTCGGCACACACCAGCTCACAAAGTTAAAACATACAGCCATTTCTCCCACACCACAGCTCTAAGCGCTTAGAGCTCTTGCTGTTTCTGACCTTCCCTTGCCAGTGCTTTCACAGCCAAACATACACTAAGAATCTCCCCTTGCCTTGCCTCCTACCACTGCCAACACACATTCGCAAGCTCACTCTCACTCTCGGCACACACCAGCTCACAAAGTTAAAACATACAGCCATTTCTCCCACACCAGAGCTCTAAGGCCTAAGAGCTGGTGCTGTATTCAACTGCCCTTCCCACCGCACTCACAGCCAGACACCCCCCTGGCATCTCCCCTTGCCTTGCCTCCTACCACTGCCAAGACACATTCTCAAGCTCACTCTGACTCTCGGCACAGACCAGCTCACAAAGTTAAAACATCCAGCCATTTCTCCCACACCAGAGCTCTAAGCGCTTAGAGCTCTTGCTGATTCTGACCTTCCCTTGCCAGTGCTTTCACAGCCAAACATACACTAAGAATCTCCCCTTGCCTTGCCTCCTACCACTGCCAACACACATTCGCTAGCTCACTCTCACTCTCGGCACACACCAGCTCACAAAGTTAAAACATACAGCCATTTCTCCCACACCAGAGCTCTAAGGGCTTAGAGCTCTTGCTGTTTCTGACCTTCCCTTGCCAGTGCTTTCACAGAAAAACATACACTAAGAATCTCCCCTTGCCTTGCCTCCTGCCACTGCCAAGACACATTCGCAAGCTCACTCTCACTCTCGGTACAGACCAGCTCACAAAGTTAAAACATACAGCCATTTCTCCCACACCGTAGCTCTAAGGCCTAAGAGCTGGTGCTGTATTCAACTGCCCTTCCCACCGCACTCACAGCCAGACACCCCCCTGGCATCTCCCCTTGCCTTGCCTCCCACCACTCTCAATACACATTCTCAAGCTCACTCTCACTCTCGGCACAGACCAGCTCACAAAGTTAAAACATACAGCCATTTCTCCCACACCAGAGCTCTAAGGGCTTAGAGCTCCTGCTGTTTCTGACCTTCCCTTGCCAGTGCTTTCACAGCCAAATATACACTAAGAATCTCCCCTTGCCTTGCCTCCTGCCACTGCCAAGACACATTCGCAAGCTCACTCTCACTCTCGGCACACACCAGCTCACAAAGTTAAAACATACAGCCATGTTTCCCTCTTAATATTTCTAAGGGCTTAATGCTCTTGCTGGTCCTCACCTTCCCTTGCCAGCACTTTCACACCCAGACAGACACTGCGGATGTACTTTTGCCTTGCCTCCTACCACTGCCAAGACACATTCGCAAGATCACTCTCACTCTTCGCACAGACCAGCTCACAAAGTGCAAACATGCAGCCATTTCTCCCACACCATAGCTCTAAGGCCTAAGAGCTGGTGCTGTATTCAACTGCCCTTCCCACCACACTCACAGCCAGACACCCCCCTGGCATCTCCCCTTGCCTTGCCTCCCACCACTCCCAAGACACATTCTCAAGCTCACTCTCACTCTCGGCACACACCAGCTCACAAAGTTAAAACATACAGCCACTTCTCCCACACCAGAGCTCTAAGCGCTTAGAGCTCTTGCTGTTTCTGACCTTCCCTTGCCAGTGCTTTCACAGCCAAACATACACTAAGAATCTCCCCTTGCCTTGCCTCCTACCACTGCCAAGACACATTCGCAAACTCACTCTCACTCTCGGCACAGACCAGCTCCCAGTGTTAAAACATACAGCCATTTCTCCCACACCAGAGCTCTAAGGGCTTAGAGCTCTTGCTGTTTCTGACCTTCCCTTGCCAGTGCTTTCACAGCCAAACATACACTAAGAATCTCCCCTTGCCTTGCCTCCTACCACTGCCAACACACATTCGCAAGCTCACTCTCACTCTCGGCACACACCAGCTCACAAAGTTAAAACATACAGCCATTTCTCCCACACCAGAGCTCTAAGGCCTAAGAGCTGGTGCTGTATTCAACTGCCCTTCCCACCGCACTCACAGCCAGACACCCCCCTGGCATCTCCCCTTGCCTTGCCTCCCACCACTCCCAAGACACATTCTCAAGCTCACTCTCACTCTCGGCACACACCAGCTCACAAAGTTAAAACATACAGCCATTTCTCCCACACCACAGCTCTAAGCGCTTAGAGCTCTTGCTGTTTCTGACCTTCCCTTGCCAGTGCTTTCACAGCCAAACATACACTAAGAATCTCCCCTTGCCTTGCCTCCTACCACTGCCAACACACATTCGCAAGCTCACTCTCACTCTCGGCACACACCAGCTCACAAAGTTAAAACATACAGCCATTTCTCCCACACCAGAGCTCTAAGGCCTAAGAGCTGGTGCTGTATTCAACTGCCCTTCCCACCGCACTCACAGCCAGACACCCCCCTGGCATCTCCCCTTGCCTTGCCTCCCACCACTGCCAAGGCACATTCTCAAGCTCACTATCACTCTCGGCACACACCAGCTCACAAAGTTAAAACATACAGCCATTTCTCCCACACCAGAGCTCTAAGCGCTTAGAGCTCTTGCTGATTCTGACCTTCCCTTGCCAGTGCTTTCACAGCCAAACATACACTAAGAATCTCCCCTTGCCTTGCCTCCTGCCACTGCCAAGACACATTCGCTAGCTCACTCTCACTCTCGGCACACACCAGCTCACAAAGTTAAAACATACAGCCATGTTTCCCTCTTAATATTTCTAAGGGCTTAATGCTCTTGCTGGTCCTCACCTTCCCTTGCCAGCACTTTCACACCCAGACAGACACTGCGGATGTACTTTTGCCTTGCCTCCTACCACTGCCAAGACACATTCGCAAGATCACTCTCACTCTTCGCACAGACCAGCTCACAAAGTGCAAACATGCAGCCATTTCTCCCACACCATAGCTCGAAGGCCTAAGAGCTGGTGCTGTATTCAACTGCCCTTCCCACCGCACTCACAGCCAGACACCCCCCTGGCATCTCCCCTTGCCTTGCCTCCCACCACTCCCAAGACACATTCTCAAGCTCACTCTCACTCTCGGCACACACCAGCTCACAAAGTTAAAACATACAGCCACTTCTCCCACACCAGAGCTCTAAGCGCTTAGAGCTCTTGCTGTTTCTGACCTTCCCTTGCCAGTGCTTTCACAGCCAAACATACACTAAGAATCTCCCCTTCCCTTGCCTCCTACCACTGCCAAGACACATTCGCAAACTCACTCTCACTCTCGGCACAGACCAGCTCACAAAGTAAAAACATACAGCCATTTCTCCCACACCAGAGCTCTAAGGGCTTAGAGCTCTTGCTGTTTCTGACCTTCCCTTGCCAGTGCTTTCACAGCCAAACATACACTAAGAATCTCCCCTTGCCTTGCCTCCTACCACTCCCAAGACACATTCGCAAGCTCACTCTCACTCTCGGCACAGACCAGCTCACAAAGTTAAAACATACACTCATTTCTCCCACACCAGAGCCCTAAGCGCTTAGAGCTCTTGCTGTTTCTGACCTTCCCTTGCCAGTGCTTTCACAGCCAAACATACACTAAGAATCTCCCCTTGCCTTGCCTCCTACCACTGCCAACACACATTCGCAAGCTCACTCTCACTCTCGGCACACACCAGCTCACAAAGTTAAAACATAGAGCCATGTTTCCCTCTTAATATTTCTAAGGGCTTAATGCTCTTGCTGGTCCTCACCTTCCCTTGCCAGCACTTTCACACCCAGACAGACACTGCGGATGTACTTTTGCCTTGCCTCCCAGCACTCTCAATACACATTCGCAAGCTCACTCTCACTCTTCGCACAGACCAGCTCACAAAGTGCAAACATGCAGCCATTTCTCCCACACCAGAGCTCTAAGGCCTAAGAGCTGGTGCTGTATTCAACTGCCCTTCCCACCGCACTCACAGCCAGACACCCCCCTGGCATCTCCCCTTGCCTTGCCTCCCACCACTCCCAAGACACATTCTCAAGCTCACTCTCACTCTCGGCACACACCAGCTCACAAAGTTAAAACATACAGCCATTTCTCCCAAACCAGAGCTCTAAGCGCTTAGAGCTCTTGCTGATTCTGACCTTCCCTTGCCAGTGCTTTCACAGCCAAACATACACTAAGAATCTCCCCTTGCCTTGCCTCCTACCACTGCCAACACACATTCGCAAGCTCACTCTCACTCTCGGCACACACCAGCTCACAAAGTTAAAACATACAGCCATTTCTCCCACACCATAGCTCTAAGGCCTAAGAGCTGGTGCTGTATTCAACTGCCCTTCCCACCGCACTCACAGCCAGACACCCCCCTGGCATCTCCCCTTGCCTTGCCTCCCACCACTCCCAAGACACATTCTCAAGCTCACTCTCACTCTCGGCACACACCAGCTCACAAAGTTAAAACATACAGCCATTTCTCCCACACCAGAGCTCTAAGCGCTTAGAGCTCTTGCTGTTTCTGACCTTCCCTTGCCAGTGCTTTCACAGCCAAACATACACTAAGAATCTCCCCTTGCCTTGCCTCCTACCACTGCCAACACACATTCGCAAGCTCACTCTCACTCTCGGCACACACCAGCTCACAAAGTTAAAACATACAGCCATTTCTCCCACACCAGAGCTCTAAGGCCTAAGAGCTGGTGCTGTATTCAACTGCCCTTCCCACCGCACTCACAGCCAGACACCCCCCTAGCATCTCCCCTTGCCTTGCCTCCTACCACTCCCAAGACACATTCTCAAGCTCACTCTCACTCTCGGCACACACCAGCTCACAAAGTTAAAACATCCAGCCATTTCTCCCACACCACAGCTCTAAGCGCTTAGAGCTCTTGCTGATTCTGACCTTCCCTTGCCAGTGCTTTCACAGCCAAACATACACTAAGAATCTCCCCTTGCCTTGCCTCCTGCCACTGCCAAGACACATTCGCTAGCTCACTCTCACTCTCGGCACAGACCAGCTCACAAAGTTAAAACATACAGCCATTTCTCCCACCCCAGAGCTCTAAGGGCTTAGAGCTCTTGCTGTTTCTGACCTTCCCTTGCCAGTGCTTTCACAGAAAAACATACACTAAGAATCTCCCCTTGCCTTGCCTCCTGCCACTGCCAACACACATTCGCAAGCTCACTCTCACTCTCGGCACAGACCAGCTCACAAAGTTAAAACATACAGCCATTTCTCCCACACCAGAGCTCTAAGGCCTAAGAGCTGGTGCTGTATTCAACTGCCCTTCCCACCGCACTCACAGCCAGACACCCCCCTGGCATCTCCCCTTGCCTTGCCTCCCACCACTCTCAATACACATTCTCAAGCTCACTCTCACTCTCGGCACACACCAGCTCACAAAGTTAAAACATACAGCCATGTTTCCCTCTTAATATTTCTAAGGGCTTAATGCTCTTGCTGGTCCTCACCTTCCCTTGCCAGCACTTTCACACCCAGACAGACACTGCGGATGTACTTTTGCCTTGCCTCCTACCACTGCCAAGACACATTCGCAAGCTCACTCTCACTCTTCGCACAGACCAGCTCACAAAGTGCAAACATGCAGCCATTTCTCCCACACCATAGCTCTAAGGCCTAAGAGCTGGTGCTGTATTCAACTGCCCTTCCCACCACACTCACAGCCAGGCACCCCCCTGGCATCTCCCCTTGCCTTGCCTCCCACCACTGCCAAGACACATTCTCAAGCTCACTCTCACTCTCGGCACACACCAGCTCACAAAGTTAAAACATACAGCCACTTCTCCCACACCAGAGCTCTAAGCGCTTAGAGCTCTTGCTGTTTCTGACCTTCCCTTGCCAGTGCTTTCACAGCCAAACATACACTAAGAATCTCCCCTTGCCTTGCCTCCTACCACTGCCAAGACACATTCGCAAACTCACTCTCACTCTCGGCACAGACCAGCTCCCAGTGTTAAAACATACAGCCATTTCTCCCACACCAGAGCTCTAAGGGCTTAGAGCTCTTGCTGTTTCTGACCTTCCCTTGCCAGTGCTTTCACAGCCAAACATACACTAAGAATCTCCCCTTGCCTTGCCTCCTACCACTGCCAAGACACATTCGCAAGCTCACTCTCACTCTCGGCACAGACCAGCTCACAAAGTTAAAACATACACTCATTTCTCCCACACCAGAGCTCTAAGGGCTTAGAGCTCTTGCTGTTTCTGACCTTCCCTTGCCAGTGCTTTCACAGCCAAACATACACTAAGAATCTCCCCTTGCCTTGCCTCCTACCACTCCCAAGACACATTCGCAAGCTCACTCTCACTCTCGGCACACACCAGCTCACAAAGTTAAAACATAGAGCCATGTTTCCCTCTTAATATTTCTAAGGGCTTAATGCTCTTGCTGGTCCTCACCTTCCCTTGCCAGCACTTTCACACCCAGACAGACACTGCGGATGTACTTTTGCCTTGCCTCCCAGCACTCTCAATACACATTCGCAAGCTCACTCTCACTCTTCGCACAGACCAGCTCACAAAGTGCAAACATGCAGCCATTTCTCCCACACCATAGCTCGAAGGCCTAAGAGCTGGTGCTGTATTCAACTGCCCTTCCCACCGCACTCACAGCCAGACACCCCCCTGGCATCTCCCCTTGCCTTGCCTCCCACCACTCCCAAGACACATTCTCAAGCTCACTCTCACTCTCGGCACACACCAGCTCACAAAGTTAAAACATACAGCCATTTCTCCCAAACCAGAGCTCTAAGCGCTTAGAGCTCTTGCTGATTCTGACCTTCCCTTGCCAGTGCTTTCACAGCCAAACATACACTAAGAATCTCCCCTTGCCTTGCCTCCTACCACTGCCAACAAACATTCGCAAGCTCACTCTCACTCTCGGCACACACCAGCTCACAAAGTTAAAACATACAGCCATTTCTCCCACACCATAGCTCTAAGGCCTAAGAGCTGGTGCTGTATTCAACTGCCCTTCCCACCGCACTCACAGCCAGACACCCCCCTGGCATCTCCCCTTGCCTTGCCTCCCACCACTCCCAAGACACATTCTCAAGCTCACTCTCACTCTCGGCACACACCAGCTCACAAAGTTAAAACATACAGCCATTTCTCCCACACCACAGCTCTAAGCGCTTAGAGCTCTTGCTGTTTCTGACCTTCCCTTGCCAGTGCTTTCACAGCCAAACATACACTAAGAATCTCCCCTTGCCTTGCCTCCTACCACTGCCAACACACATTCGCAAGCTCACTCTCACTCTCGGCACACACCAGCTCACAAAGTTAAAACATACAGCCATTTCTCCCACACCAGAGCTCTAAGGCCTAAGAGCTGGTGCTGTATTCAACTGCCCTTCCCACCGCACTCACAGCCAGACACCCCCCTGGCATCTCCCCTTGCCTTGCCTCCTACCACTGCCAAGACACATTCTCAAGCTCACTCTGACTCTCGGCACAGACCAGCTCACAAAGTTAAAACATCCAGCCATTTCTCCCACACCAGAGCTCTAAGCGCTTAGAGCTCTTGCTGATTCTGACCTTCCCTTGCCAGTGCTTTCACAGCCAAACATACACTAAGAATCTCCCCTTGCCTTGCCTCCTACCACTGCCAACACACATTCGCTAGCTCACTCTCACTCTCGGCACACACCAGCTCACAAAGTTAAAACATACAGCCATTTCTCCCACACCAGAGCTCTAAGGGCTTAGAGCTCTTGCTGTTTCTGACCTTCCCTTGCCAGTGCTTTCACAGAAAAACATACACTAAGAATCTCCCCTTGCCTTGCCTCCTGCCACTGCCAAGACACATTCGCAAGCTCACTCTCACTCTCGGTACAGACCAGCTCACAAAGTTAAAACATACAGCCATTTCTCCCACACCGTAGCTCTAAGGCCTAAGAGCTGGTGCTGTATTCAACTGCCCTTCCCACCGCACTCACAGCCAGACACCCCCCTGGCATCTCCCCTTGCCTTGCCTCCCACCACTCTCAATACACATTCTCAAGCTCACTCTCACTCTCGGCACAGACCAGCTCACAAAGTTAAAACATACAGCCATTTCTCCCACACCAGAGCTCTAAGGGCTTAGAGCTCCTGCTGTTTCTGACCTTCCCTTGCCAGTGCTTTCACAGCCAAATATACACTAAGAATCTCCCCTTGCCTTGCCTCCTGCCACTGCCAAGACACATTCGCAAGCTCACTCTCACTCTCGGCACACACCAGCTCACAAAGTTAAAACATACAGCCATGTTTCCCTCTTAATATTTCTAAGGGCTTAATGCTCTTGCTGGTCCTCACCTTCCCTTGCCAGCACTTTCACACCCAGACAGACACTGCGGATGTACTTTTGCCTTGCCTCCTACCACTGCCAAGACACATTCGCAAGATCACTCTCACTCTTCGCACAGACCAGCTCACAAAGTGCAAACATGCAGCCATTTCTCCCACACCATAGCTCTAAGGCCTAAGAGCTGGTGCTGTATTCAACTGCCCTTCCCACCACACTCACAGCCAGACACCCCCCTGGCATCTCCCCTTGCCTTGCCTCCCACCACTCCCAAGACACATTCTCAAGCTCACTCTCACTCTCGGCACACACCAGCTCACAAAGTTAAAACATACAGCCACTTCTCCCACACCAGAGCTCTAAGCGCTTAGAGCTCTTGCTGTTTCTGACCTTCCCTTGCCAGTGCTTTCACAGCCAAACATACACTAAGAATCTCCCCTTGCCTTGCCTCCTACCACTGCCAAGACACATTCGCAAACTCACTCTCACTCTCGGCACAGACCAGCTCCCAGTGTTAAAACATACAGCCATTTCTCCCACACCAGAGCTCTAAGGGCTTAGAGCTCTTGCTGTTTCTGACCTTCCCTTGCCAGTGCTTTCACAGCCAAACATACACTAAGAATCTCCCCTTGCCTTGCCTCCTACCACTGCCAACACACATTCGCAAGCTCACTCTCACTCTCGGCACACACCAGCTCACAAAGTTAAAACATACAGCCATTTCTCCCACACCAGAGCTCTAAGGCCTAAGAGCTGGTGCTGTATTCAACTGCCCTTCCCACCGCACTCACAGCCAGACACCCCCCTGGCATCTCCCCTTGCCTTGCCTCCCACCACTCCCAAGACACATTCTCAAGCTCACTCTCACTCTCGGCACACACCAGCTCACAAAGTTAAAACATACAGCCATTTCTCCCACACCACAGCTCTAAGCGCTTAGAGCTCTTGCTGTTTCTGACCTTCCCTTGCCAGTGCTTTCACAGCCAAACATACACTAAGAATCTCCCCTTGCCTTGCCTCCTACCACTGCCAACACACATTCGCAAGCTCACTCTCACTCTCGGCACACACCAGCTCACAAAGTTAAAACATACAGCCATTTCTCCCACACCAGAGCTCTAAGGCCTAAGAGCTGGTGCTGTATTCAACTGCCCTTCCCACCGCACTCACAGCCAGACACCCCCCTGGCATCTCCCCTTGCCTTGCCTCCCACCACTGCCAAGGCACATTCTCAAGCTCACTATCACTCTCGGCACACACCAGCTCACAAAGTTAAAACATACAGCCATTTCTCCCACACCAGAGCTCTAAGCGCTTAGAGCTCTTGCTGATTCTGACCTTCCCTTGCCAGTGCTTTCACAGCCAAACATACACTAAGAATCTCCCCTTGCCTTGCCTCCTGCCACTGCCAAGACACATTCGCTAGCTCACTCTCACTCTCGGCACACACCAGCTCACAAAGTTAAAACATACAGCCATGTTTCCCTCTTAATATTTCTAAGGGCTTAATGCTCTTGCTGGTCCTCACCTTCCCTTGCCAGCACTTTCACACCCAGACAGACACTGCGGATGTACTTTTGCCTTGCCTCCTACCACTGCCAAGACACATTCGCAAGATCACTCTCACTCTTCGCACAGACCAGCTCACAAAGTGCAAACATGCAGCCATTTCTCCCACACCATAGCTCGAAGGCCTAAGAGCTGGTGCTGTATTCAACTGCCCTTCCCACCGCACTCACAGCCAGACACCCCCCTGGCATCTCCCCTTGCCTTGCCTCCCACCACTCCCAAGACACATTCTCAAGCTCACTCTCACTCTCGGCACACACCAGCTCACAAAGTTAAAACATACAGCCACTTCTCCCACACCAGAGCTCTAAGCGCTTAGAGCTCTTGCTGTTTCTGACCTTCCCTTGCCAGTGCTTTCACAGCCAAACATACACTAAGAATCTCCCCTTCCCTTGCCTCCTACCACTGCCAAGACACATTCGCAAACTCACTCTCACTCTCGGCACAGACCAGCTCACAAAGTAAAAACATACAGCCATTTCTCCCACACCAGAGCTCTAAGGGCTTAGAGCTCTTGCTGTTTCTGACCTTCCCTTGCCAGTGCTTTCACAGCCAAACATACACTAAGAATCTCCCCTTGCCTTGCCTCCTACCACTCCCAAGACACATTCGCAAGCTCACTCTCACTCTCGGCACACACCAGCTCACAAAGTTAAAACATACACTCATTTCTCCCACACCAGAGCCCTAAGCGCTTAGAGCTCTTGCTGTTTCTGACCTTCCCTTGCCAGTGCTTTCACAGCCAAACATACACTAAGAATCTCCCCTTGCCTTGCCTCCTACCACTGCCAACACACATTCGCAAGCTCACTCTCACTCTCGGCACACACCAGCTCACAAAGTTAAAACATACAGCCATGTTTCCCTCTTAATATTTCTAAGGGCTTAATGCTCTTGCTGGTCCTCACCTTCCCTTGCCAGCACTTTCACACCCAGACAGACACTGCGGATGTACTTTTGCCTTGCCTCCCAGCACTCTCAATACACATTCGCAAGCTCACTCTCACTCTTCGCACAGACCAGCTCACAAAGTGCAAACATGCAGCCATTTCTCCCACACCAGAGCTCTAAGGCCTAAGAGCTGGTGCTGTATTCAACTGCCCTTCCCACCGCACTCACAGCCAGACACCCCCCTGGCATCTCCCCTTGCCTTGCCTCCCACCACTCCCAAGACACATTCTCAAGCTCACTCTCACTCTCGGCACACACCAGCTCACAAAGTTAAAACATACAGCCATTTCTCCCAAACCAGAGCTCTAAGCGCTTAGAGCTCTTGCTGATTCTGACCTTCCCTTGCCAGTGCTTTCACAGCCAAACATACACTAAGAATCTCCCCTTGCCTTGCCTCCTACCACTGCCAACACACATTCGCAAGCTCACTCTCACTCTCGGCACACACCAGCTCACAAAGTTAAAACATACAGCCATTTCTCCCACACCATAGCTCTAAGGCCTAAGAGCTGGTGCTGTATTCAACTGCCCTTCCCACCGCACTCACAGCCAGACACCCCCCTGGCATCTCCCCTTGCCTTGCCTCCCACCACTCCCAAGACACATTCTCAAGCTCACTCTCACTCTCGGCACACACCAGCTCACAAAGTTAAAACATACAGCCATTTCTCCCACACCAGAGCTCTAAGCGCTTAGAGCTCTTGCTGTTTCTGACCTTCCCTTGCCAGTGCTTTCACAGCCAAACATACACTAAGAATCTCCCCTTGCCTTGCCTCCTACCACTGCCAACACACATTCGCAAGCTCACTCTCACTCTCGGCACACACCAGCTCACAAAGTTAAAACATACAGCCATTTCTCCCACACCAGAGCTCTAAGGCCTAAGAGCTGGTGCTGTATTCAACTGCCCTTCCCACCGCACTCACAGCCAGACACCCCCCTAGCATCTCCCCTTGCCTTGCCTCCTACCACTCCCAAGACACATTCTCAAGCTCACTCTCACTCTCGGCACACACCAGCTCACAAAGTTAAAACATCCAGCCATTTCTCCCACACCACAGCTCTAAGCGCTTAGAGCTCTTGCTGATTCTGACCTTCCCTTGCCAGTGCTTTCACAGCCAAACATACACTAAGAATCTCCCCTTGCCTTGCCTCCTGCCACTGCCAAGACACATTCGCTAGCTCACTCTCACTCTCGGCACAGACCAGCTCACAAAGTTAAAACATACAGCCATTTCTCCCACCCCAGAGCTCTAAGGGCTTAGAGCTCTTGCTGTTTCTGACCTTCCCTTGCCAGTGCTTTCACAGAAAAACATACACTAAGAATCTCCCCTTGCCTTGCCTCCTGCCACTGCCAACACACATTCGCAAGCTCACTCTCACTCTCGGCACAGACCAGCTCACAAAGTTAAAACATACAGCCATTTCTCCCACACCAGAGCTCTAAGGCCTAAGAGCTGGTGCTGTATTCAACTGCCCTTCCCACCGCACTCACAGCCAGACACCCCCCTGGCATCTCCCCTTGCCTTGCCTCCCACCACTCTCAATACACATTCTCAAGCTCACTCTCACTCTCGGCACAGACCAGCTCACAAAGTAAAAACATACAGCCATTTCTCCCACACCAGAGCTCTAAGGGCTTAGAGCTCCTGCTGTTTCTGACCTTCCCTTGCCAGTGCTTTCACAGCCAAATATACACTAAGAATCTCCCCTTGCCTTGCCTCCTGCCACTGCCAAGACACATTCGCAAGCTCACTCTCACTCTCGGCACACACCAGCTCACAAAGTTAAAACATACAGCCATGTTTCCCTCTTAATATTTCTAAGGGCTTAATGCTCTTGCTGGTCCTCACCTTCCCTTGCCAGCACTTTCACACCCAGACAGACACTGCGGATGTACTTTTGCCTTGCCTCCTACCACTGCCAAGACACATTCGCAAGATCACTCTCACTCTTCGCACAGACCAGCTCACAAAGTGCAAACATGCAGCCATTTCTCCCACACCATAGCTCTAAGGCCTAAGAGCTGCTGCTGTATTCAACTGCCCTTCCCACCACACTCACAGCCAGACACCCCCCTGGCATCTCCCCTTGCCTTGCCTCCCACCACTCCCAAGACACATTCTCAAGCTCACTCTCACTCTCGGCACACACCAGCTCACAAAGTTAAAACATACAGCCACTTCTCCCACACCAGAGCTCTAAGGGCTTAGAGCTCTTGCTGTTTCTGACCTTCCCTTGCCAGTGCTTTCACAGCCAAACATACACTAAGAATCTCCCCTTGCCTTGCCTCCTACCACTGCCAAGACACATTCGCAAGCTCACTCTCACTCTCGGCACAGACCAGCTCACAAAGTTAAAACATACACTCATTTCTCCCACACCAGAGCTCTAAGGGCTTAGAGCTCTTGCTGTTTCTGACCTTCCCTTGCCAGTGCTTTCACAGCCAAACATACACTAAGAATCTCCCCTTGCCTTGCCTCCTACCACTGCCAACACACATTCGCAAGCTCACTCTCACTCTCGGCACACACCAGCTCACAAAGTTAAAACATAGAGCCATGTTTCCCTCTTAATATTTCTAAGGGCTTAATGCTCTTGCTGGTCCTCACCTTCCCTTGCCAGCACTTTCACACCCAGACAGACACTGCGGATGTACTTTTGCCTTGCCTCCCAGCACTCTCAATACACATTCGCAAGCTCACTCTCACTCTTCGCACAGACCAGCTCACAAAGTGCAAACATGCAGCCATTTCTCCCACACAATAGCTCTAAGGCCAAAGAGCTGGTGCTGTATTCAACAGCCCTTCCCACCGCACTCACAGCCAGACACCCCCCTGGCATCTCCTGGCATCTCTTGCTGATTCTGACCTTCCCTTGCCAGTGCTTTCACAGCCAAACATACACTAAGATTCTCCCCTTGCCTTGCCTCCTACCACTGCCAACACACATTCGCAAGCTCACTCTCACTCTCGGCACAGACCAGCTCACAAAGTTAAAACATACAGCCATTTCTCCCAAACCAGAGCTCTAAGCGCTTAGAGCTCTTGCTGATTCTGACCTTCCCTTGCCAGTGCTTTCACAGCCAAACATACACTAAGAATCTCCCCTTGCCTTGCCTCCTACCACTGCCAACACACATTCGCAAGCTCACTCTCACTCTCGGCACACACCAGCTCACAAAGTTAAAACATACAGCCATTTCTCCCACACCATAGCTCTAAGGCCTAAGAGCTGGTGCTGTATTCAACTGCCCTTCCCACCGCACTCACAGCCAGACACCCCCCTGGCATCTCCCCTTGCCTTGCCTCCCACCACTCCCAAGACACATTCTCAAGCTCACTCTCACTCTCGGCACACACCAGCTCACAAAGTTAAAACATACAGCCATTTCTCCCACACCACAGCTCTAAGCGCTTAGAGCTCTTGCTGTTTCTGACCTTCCCTTGCCAGTGCTTTCACAGCCAAACATACACTAAGAATCTCCCCTTGCCTTGCCTCCTACCACTGCCAACACACATTCGCAAGCTCACTCTCACTCTCGGCACACACCAGCTCACAAAGTTAAAACATACAGCCATTTCTCCCACACCAGAGCTCTAAGGCCTAAGAGCTGGTGCTGTATTCAACTGCCCTTCCCACCGCACTCACAGCCAGACACCCCCCTGGCATCTCCCCTTGCCTTGCCTCCTACCACTGCCAAGACACATTCTCAAGCTCACTCTGACTCTCGGCACAGACCAGCTCACAAAGTTAAAACATCCAGCCATTTCTCCCACACCAGAGCTCTAAGCGCTTAGAGCTCTTGCTGATTCTGACCTTCCCTTGCCAGTGCTTTCACAGCCAAACATACACTAAGAATCTCCCCTTGCCTTGCCTCCTACCACTGCCAACACACATTCGCTAGCTCACTCTCACTCTCGGCACAGACCAGCTCACAAAGTAAAAACATACAGCCATTTCTCCCACACCAGAGCTCTAAGGGCTTAGAGCTCTTGCTGTTTCTGACCTTCCCTTGCCAGTGCTTTCACAGAAAAACATACACTAAGAATCTCCCCTTGCCTTGCCTCCTGCCACTGCCAAGACACATTCGCAAGCTCACTCTCACTCTCGGTACAGACCAGCTCACAAAGTTAAAACATACAGCCATTTCTCCCACACCGTAGCTCTAAGGCCTAAGAGCTGGTGCTGTATTCAACTGCCCTTCCCACCGCACTCACAGCCAGACACCCCCCTGGCATCTCCCCTTGCCTTGCCTCCCACCACTCTCAATACACATTCTCAAGCTCACTCTCACTCTCGGCACAGACCAGCTCACAAAGTTAAAACATACAGCCATTTCTCCCACACCAGAGCTCTAAGGGCTTAGAGCTCCTGCTGTTTCTGACCTTCCCTTGCCAGTGCTTTCACAGCCAAATATACACTAAGAATCTCCCCTTGCCTTGCCTCCTGCCACTGCCAAGACACATTCGCAAGCTCACTCTCACTCTCGGCACACACCAGCTCACAAAGTTAAAACATACAGCCATGTTTCCCTCTTAATATTTCTAAGGGCTTAATGCTCTTGCTGGTCCTCACCTTCCCTTGCCAGCACTTTCACACCCAGACAGACACTGCGGATGTACTTTTGCCTTGCCTCCTACCACTGCCAAGACACATTCGCAAGATCACTCTCACTCTTCGCACAGACCAGCTCACAAAGTGCAAACATGCAGCCATTTCTCCCACACCATAGCTCTAAGGCCTAAGAGCTGGTGCTGTATTCAACTGCCCTTCCCACCACACTCACAGCCAGACACCCCCCTGGCATCTCCCCTTGCCTTGCCTCCCACCACTCCCAAGACACATTCTCAAGCTCACTCTCACTCTCGGCACACACCAGCTCACAAAGTTAAAACATACAGCCACTTCTCCCACACCAGAGCTCTAAGCGCTTAGAGCTCTTGCTGTTTCTGACCTTCCCTTGCCAGTGCTTTCACAGCCAAACATACACTAAGAATCTCCCCTTGCCTTGCCTCCTACCACTGCCAAGACACATTCTCAAGCTCACTCTCACTCTCGGCACAGACCAGCTCCCAGTGTTAAAACATACAGCCATTTCTCCCACACCAGAGCTCTAAGGGCTTAGAGCTCTTGCTGTTTCTGACCTTCCCTTGCCAGTGCTTTCACAGCCAAACATACACTAAGAATCTCCCCTTGCCTTGCCTCCTACCACTGCCAACACACATTCGCAAGCTCACTCTCACTCTCGGCACACACCAGCTCACAAAGTTAAAACATACAGCCATTTCTCCCACACCAGAGCTCTAAGGCCTAAGAGCTGGTGCTGTATTCAACTGCCCTTCCCACCGCACTCACAGCCAGACACCCCCCTGGCATCTCCCCTTGCCTTGCCTCCCACCACTCCCAAGACACATTCTCAAGCTCACTCTCACTCTCGGCACACACCAGCTCACAAAGTTAAAACATACAGCCATTTCTCCCACACCAGAGCTCTAAGCGCTTAGAGCTCTTGCTGTTTCTGACCTTCCCTTGCCAGTGCTTTCACAGCCAAACATACACTAAGAATCTCCCCTTGCCTTGCCTCCTACCACTGCCAACACACATTCGCAAGCTCACTCTCACTCTCGGCACACACCAGCTCACAAAGTTAAAACATACAGCCATTTCTCCCACACCAGAGCTCTAAGGCCTAAGAGCTGGTGCTGTATTCAACTGCCCTTCCCACCGCACTCACAGCCAGACACCCCCCTGGCATCTCCCCTTGCCTTGCCTCCCACCACTGCCAAGGCACATTCTCAAGCTCACTATCACTCTCGGCACACACCAGCTCACAAAGTTAAAACATACAGCCATTTCTCCCACACCAGAGCTCTAAGCGCTTAGAGCTCTTGCTGATTCTGACCTTCCCTTGCCAGTGCTTTCACAGCCAAACATACACTAAGAATCTCCCCTTGCCTTGCCTCCTGCCACTGCCAAGACACATTCGCTAGCTCACTCTCACTCTCGGCACACACCAGCTCACAAAGTTAAAACATACAGCCATGTTTCCCTCTTAATATTTCTAAGGGCTTAATGCTCTTGCTGGTCCTCACCTTCCCTTGCCAGCACTTTCACACCCAGACAGACACTGCGGATGTACTTTTGCCTTGCCTCCTACCACTGCCAAGACACATTCGCAAGATCACTCTCACTCTTCGCACAGACCAGCTCACAAAGTGCAAACATGCAGCCATTTCTCCCACACCATAGCTCGAAGGCCTAAGAGCTGGTGCTGTATTCAACTGCCCTTCCCACCGCACTCACAGCCAGACACCCCCCTGGCATCTCCCCTTGCCTTGCCTCCCACCACTCCCAAGACACATTCTCAAGCTCACTCTCACTCTCGGCACACACCAGCTCACAAAGTTAAAACATACAGCCACTTCTCCCACACCAGAGCTCTAAGCGCTTAGAGCTCTTGCTGTTTCTGACATTCCCTTGCCAGTGCTTTCACAGCCAAACATACACTAAGAATCTCCCCTTCCCTTGCCTCCTACCACTGCCAAGACACATTCGCAAACTCACTCTCACTCTCGGCACAGACCAGCTCACAAAGTAAAAACATACAGCCATTTCTCCCACACCAGAGCTCTAAGGGCTTAGAGCTCTTGCTGTTTCTGACCTTCCCTTGCCAGTGCTTTCACAGCCAAACATACACTAAGAATCTCCCCTTGCCTTGCCTCCTACCACTGCCAAGACACATTCGCAAGCTCACTCTCACTCTCGGCACAGACCAGCTCACAAAGTTAAAACATACACTCATTTCTCCCACACCAGAGCCCTAAGCGCTTAGAGCTCTTGCTGTTTCTGACCTTCCCTTGCCAGTGCTTTCACAGCCAAACATACACTAAGAATCTCCCCTTGCCTTGCCTCCTACCACTGCCAACACACATTCGCAAGCTCACTCTCACTCTCGGCACACACCAGCTCACAAAGTTAAAACATAGAGCCATGTTTCCCTCTTAATATTTCTAAGGGCTTAATGCTCTTGCTGGTCCTCACCTTCCCTTGCCAGCACTTTCACACCCAGACAGACACTGCGGATGTACTTTTGCCTTGCCTCCCAGCACTCTCAATACACATTCGCAAGCTCACTCTCACTCTTCGCACAGACCAGCTCACAAAGTGCAAACATGCAGCCATTTCTCCCACACCAGAGCTCTAAGGCCTAAGAGCTGGTGCTGTATTCAACTGCCCTTCCCACCGCACTCACAGCCAGACACCCCCCTGGCATCTCCCCTTGCCTTGCCTCCCACCACTCCCAAGACACATTCTCAAGCTCACTCTCACTCTCGGCACACACCAGCTCACAAAGTTAAAACATACAGCCACTTCTCCCACACCAGAGCTCTAAGCGCTTAGAGCTCTTGCTGTTTCTGACATTCCCTTGCCAGTGCTTTCACAGCCAAACATACACTAAGAATCTCCCCTTCCCTTGCCTCCTACCACTGCCAAGACACATTCGCAAACTCACTCTCACTCTCGGCACAGACCAGCTCACAAAGTAAAAACATACAGCCATTTCTCCCACACCAGAGCTCTAAGGGCTTAGAGCTCTTGCTGTTTCTGACCTTCCCTTGCCAGTGCTTTCACAGCCAAACATACACTAAGAATCTCCCCTTGCCTTGCCTCCTACCACTGCCAAGACACATTCGCAAGCTCACTCTCACTCTCGGCACAGACCAGCTCACAAAGTTAAAACATACACTCATTTCTCCCACACCAGAGCCCTAAGCGCTTAGAGCTCTTGCTGTTTCTGACCTTCCCTTGCCAGTGCTTTCACAGCCAAACATACACTAAGAATCTCCCCTTGCCTTGCCTCCTACCACTGCCAACACACATTCGCAAGCTCACTCTCACTCTCGGCACACACCAGCTCACAAAGTTAAAACATAGAGCCATGTTTCCCTCTTAATATTTCTAAGGGCTTAATGCTCTTGCTGGTCCTCACCTTCCCTTGCCAGCACTTTCACACCCAGACAGACACTGCGGATGTACTTTTGCCTTGCCTCCCAGCACTCTCAATACACATTCGCAAGCTCACTCTCACTCTTCGCACAGACCAGCTCACAAAGTGCAAACATGCAGCCATTTCTCCCACACCAGAGCTCTAAGGCCTAAGAGCTGGTGCTGTATTCAACTGCCCTTCCCACCGCACTCACAGCCAGACACCCCCCTGGCATCTCCCCTTGCCTTGCCTCCCACCACTCCCAAGACACATTCTCAAGCTCACTCTCACTCTCGGCACACACCAGCTCACAAAGTTAAAACATACAGCCATTTCTCCCAAACCAGAGCTCTAAGGGCTTAGAGCTCTTGCTGATTCTGACCTTCCCTTGCCAGTGCTTTCACAGCCAAACATACACTAAGAATCTCCCCTTGCCTTGCCTCCTACCACTGCCAACACACATTCGCAAGCTCACTCTCACTCTCGGCACACACCAGCTCACAAAGTTAAAACATACAGCCATTTCTCCCACACCATAGCTCTAAGGCCTAAGAGCTGGTGCTGTATTCAACTGCCCTTCCCACCGCACTCACAGCCAGACACCCCCCTGGCATCTCCCCTTGCCTTGCCTCCCACCACTCCCAAGACACATTCTCAAGCTCACTCTCACTCTCGGCACACACCAGCTCACAAAGTTAAAACATACAGCCATTTCTCCCACACCAGAGCTCTAAGCGCTTAGAGCTCTTGCTGTTTCTGACCTTCCCTTGCCAGTGCTTTCACAGCCAAACATACACTAAGAATCTCCCCTTGCCTTGCCTCCTACCACTGCCAACACACATTCGCAAGCTCACTCTCACTCTCGGCACACACCAGCTCACAAAGTTAAAACATACAGCCATTTCTCCCACACCAGAGCTCTAAGGCCTAAGAGCTGGTGCTGTATTCAACTGCCCTTCCCACCGCACTCACAGCCAGACACCCCCCTAGCATCTCCCCTTGCCTTGCCTCCTACCACTCCCAAGACACATTCTCAAGCTCACTCTCACTCTCGGCACACACCAGCTCACAAAGTTAAAACATCCAGCCATTTCTCCCACACCACAGCTCTAAGCGCTTAGAGCTCTTGCTGATTCTGACCTTCCCTTGCCAGTGCTTTCACAGCCAAACATACACTAAGAATCTCCCCTTGCCTTGCCTCCTGCCACTGCCAAGACACATTCGCTAGCTCACTCTCACTCTCGGCACAGACCAGCTCACAAAGTTAAAACATACAGCCATTTCTCCCACCCCAGAGCTCTAAGGGCTTAGAGCTCTTGCTGTTTCTGACCTTCCCTTGCCAGTGCTTTCACAGAAAAACATACACTAAGAATCTCCCCTTGCCTTGCCTCCTGCCACTGCCAACACACATTCGCAAGCTCACTCTCACTCTCGGCACAGACCAGCTCACAAAGTTAAAACATACAGCCATTTCTCCCACACCAGAGCTCTAAGGCCTAAGAGCTGGTGCTGTATTCAACTGCCCTTCCCACCGCACTCACAGCCAGACACCCCCCTGGCATCTCCCCTTGCCTTGCCTCCCACCACTCTCAATACACATTCTCAAGCTCACTCTCACTCTCGGCACAGACCAGCTCACAAAGTAAAAACATACAGCCATTTCTCCCACACCAGAGCTCTAAGGGCTTAGAGCTCCTGCTGTTTCTGACCTTCCCTTGCCAGTGCTTTCACAGCCAAATATACACTAAGAATCTCCCCTTGCCTTGCCTCCTGCCACTGCCAAGACACATTCGCAAGCTCACTCTCACTCTCGGCACACACCAGCTCACAAAGTTAAAACATACAGCCATGTTTCCCTCTTAATATTTCTAAGGGCTTAATGCTCTTGCTGGTCCTCACCTTCCCTTGCCAGCACTTTCACACCCAGACAGACACTGCGGATGTACTTTTGCCTTGCCTCCTACCACTGCCAAGACACATTCGCAAGATCACTCTCACTCTTCGCACAGACCAGCTCACAAAGTGCAAACATGCAGCCATTTCTCCCACACCATAGCTCTAAGGCCTAAGAGCTGCTGCTGTATTCAACTGCCCTTCCCACCACACTCACAGCCAGACACCCCCCTGGCATCTCCCCTTGCCTTGCCTCCCACCACTCCCAAGACACATTCTCAAGCTCACTCTCACTCTCGGCACACACCAGCTCACAAAGTTAAAACATACAGCCACTTCTCCCACACCAGAGCTCTAAGGGCTTAGAGCTCTTGCTGTTTCTGACCTTCCCTTGCCAGTGCTTTCACAGCCAAACATACACTAAGAATCTCCCCTTGCCTTGCCTCCTACCACTGCCAACACACATTCGCAAGCTCACTCTCACTCTCGGCACACACCAGCTCACAAAGTTAAAACATAGAGCCATGTTTCCCTCTTAATATTTCTAAGGGCTTAATGCTCTTGCTGGTCCTCACCTTCCCTTGCCAGCACTTTCACACCCAGACAGACACTGCGGATGTACTTTTGCCTTGCCTCCCAGCACTCTCAATACACATTCGCAAGCTCACTCTCACTCTTCGCACAGACCAGCTCACAAAGTGCAAACATGCAGCCATTTCTCCCACACAATAGCTCTAAGGCCAAAGAGCTGGTGCTGTATTCAACAGCCCTTCCCACCGCACTCACAGCCAGACACCCCCCTGGCATCTCCTGGCATCTCTTGCTGATTCTGACCTTCCCTTGCCAGTGCTTTCACAGCCAAACATACACTAAGAATCTCCCCTTGCCTTGCCTCCTACCACTGCCAACACACATTCGCAAGCTCACTCTCACTCTCGGCACAGACCAGCTCACAAAGTTAAAACATACAGCCATTTCTCCCACACCAGAGCTCTAAGGCCTAAGAGCTGGTGCTGTATTGAACTGCCCTTCCCACCGCACTCACAGCCAGACACCCCCCTGGCATCTCCCCTTGCCTTGCCTCCCACCACTCCCAAGACACATTCTCAAGCTCACTCTCACTCTCGGCACACACCAGCTCACAAAGTTAAAACATACAGCCATTTCTCCCACACCAGAGCTCTAAGCGCTTAGAGCTCTTGCTGTTTCTGACCTTCCCTTGCCAGTGCTTTCACAGCCAAACATACACTAAGAATCTCCCCTTGCCTTGCCTCCTACCACTGCCAAGACACATTCGCAAGCTCACTCTCACTCTCGGCACACACCAGCTCACAAAGTTAAAACATACAGCCATGTTTCCCTCTTAATATTTCTAAGGGCTTAATGCTCTTGCTGGTCCTCACCTTCCCTTGCCAGCACTTTCACACCCAGACAGACACTGCGGATGTACTTTTGCCTTGCCTCCCAGCACTCTCAATACACATTCGCAAGCTCACTCTCACTCTTCGCACAGACCAGCTCACAAAGTGCAAACATGCAGCCATTTCTCCCACACCATAGCTCTAAGGCCTAAGAGCTGGTGCTGTATTCAACTGCCCTTCCCACCACACTCACAGCCAGACACCCCCCTGGCATCTCCCCTTGCCTTGCCTCCCACCACTCCCAAGACACATTCTCAAGCTCACTCTCACTCTCGGCACACACCAGCTCACAAAGTTAAAACATACAGCCACTTCTCCCACACCAGAGCTCTAAGGGCTTAGAGCTCTTGCTGTTTCTGACCTTCCCTTGCCAGTGCTTTCACAGCCAAACATACACTAAGAATCTCCCCTTGCCTTGCCTCCTACCACTGCCAAGACACATTCGCAAGCTCACTCTCACTCTCGGCACACACCAGCTCACAAAGTTAAAACATACACTCATTTCTCCCACACCAGAGCTCTAAGGGCTTAGAGCTCTTGCTGTTTCTGACCTTCCCTTGCCAGTGCTTTCACAGCCAAACATACACTAAGAATCTCCCCTTGCCTTGCCTCCTACCACTGCCAACACACATTCGCAAGCTCACTCTCACTCTCGGCACACACCAGCTCACAAAGTTAAAACATAGAGCCATGTTTCCCTCTTAATATTTCTAAGGGCTTAATGCTCTTGCTGGTCCTCACCTTCCCTTGCCAGCACTTTCACACCCAGACAGACACTGCGGATGTACTTTTGCCTTGCCTCCCAGCACTCTCAATACACATTCGCAAGCTCACTCTCACTCTTCGCACAGACCAGCTCACAAAGTGCAAACATGCAGCCATTTCTCCCACACAATAGCTCTAAGGCCAAAGAGCTGGTGCTGTATTCAACAGCCCTTCCCACCGCACTCACAGCCAGACACCCCCCTGGCATCTCCTGGCATCTCTTGCTGATTCTGACCTTCCCTTGCCAGTGCTTTCACAGCCAAACATACACTAAGAATCTCCCCTTGCCTTGCCTCCTACCACTGCCAACACACATTCGCAAGCTCACTCTCACTCTCGGCACAGACCAGCTCACAAAGTTAAAACATACAGCCATTTCTCCCACACCAGAGCTCTAAGGCCTAAGAGCTGGTGCTGTATTCAACTGCCCTTCCCACCGCACTCACAGCCAGACACCCCCCTGGCATCTCCCCTTGCCTTGCCTCCCACCACTCCCAAGACACATTCTCAAGCTCACTCTCACTCTCGGCACACACCAGCTCACAAAGTTAAAACATACAGCCATTTCTCCCACACCACAGCTCTAAGCGCTTAGAGCTCTTGCTGTTTCTGACCTTCCCTTGCCAGTGCTTTCACAGCCAAACATACACTAAGAATCTCCCCTTGCCTTGCCTCCTACCACTGCCAACACACATTCGCAAGCTCACTCTCACTCTCGGCACACACCAGCTCACAAAGTTAAAACATACAGCCATTTCTCCCACACCAGAGCTCTAAGGCCTAAGAGCTGGTGCTGTATTCAACTGCCCTTCCCACCGCACTCACAGCCAGACACCCCCCTGGCATCTCCCCTTGCCTTGCCTCCTACCACTGCCAAGACACATTCTCAAGCTCACTCTGACTCTCGGCACAGACCAGCTCACAAAGTTAAAACATACAGCCATTTCTCCCACACCAGAGCTCTAAGGGCTTAGAGCTCTTGCTGTTTCTGACCTTCCCTTGCCAGTGCTTTCACAGCCAAACATACACTAAGAATCTCCCCTTGCCTTGCCTCCTACCACTGCCAAGAGACATTCGCAAGCTCACTCTCACTCTCGGCACAGACCAGCTCACAAAGTTAAAACATACACTCATTTCTCCCACACCAGAGCTCTAAGGGCTTAGAGCTCTTGCTGTTTCTGACCTTCCCTTGCCAGTGCTTTCACAGCCAAACATACACTAAGAATCTCCCCTTGCCTTGCCTCCTACCACTGCCAACACACATTCGCAAGCTCACTCTCACTCTCGGCACACACCAGCTCACAAAGTTAAAACATACAGCCATGTTTCCCTCTTAATATTTCTAAGGGCTTAATGCTCTGGCTGGTCCTCACCTTCCCTTGCCAGCACTTTCACACCCAGACAGACACTGCGGATGTACTTTTGCCTTGCCTCCCAGCACTCTCAATACACATTCGCAAGCTCACTCTCACTCTTCGCACAGACCAGCTCACAAAGTGCAAACATGCAGCCATTTCTCCCACACCATAGCTCTAAGGCCTAAGAGCTGGTGCTGTATTCAACTGCCCTTCCCACCGCACTCACAGCCAGACACCCCCCTGGCATCTCCCCTTGCCTCGCCTCCCACCACTCCCAAGACACATTCTCAAGCTCACTCTCACTCTCGGCACACACCAGCTCACAAAGTTAAAACATACAGCCATTTCTCCCAAACCAGAGCTCTAAGCGCTTAGAGCTCTTGCTGATTCTGACCTTCCCTTGCCAGTGCTTTCACAGCCAAACATACACTAAGAATCTCCCCTTGCCTTGCCTCCTACCACTGCCAACACACATTCGCAAGCTCACTCTCACTCTCGGCACACACCAGCTCACAAAGTTAAAACATACAGCCATTTCTCCCACACCATAGCTCTAAGGCCTAAGAGCTGGTGCTGTATTCAACTGCCCTTCCCACCGCACTCACAGCCAGACACCCCCCTGGCATCTCCCCTTGCCTTGCCTCCCACCACTCCCAAGACACATTCTCAAGCTCACTCTCACTCTCGGCACACACCAGCTCACAAAGTTAAAACATCCAGCCATTTCTCCCACACCAGAGCTCTAAGCGCTTAGAGCTCTTGCTGATTCTGACCTTCCCTTGCCAGTGCTTTCACAGCCAAACATACACTAAGAATCTCCCCTTCCCTTGCCTCCTACCACTGCCAACACACATTCGCAAGCTCACTCTCACTCTCGGCACACACCAGCTCACAAAGTTAAAACATACAGCCATTTCTCCCACACCAGAGCTCTAAGGCCTAAGAGCTGGTGCTGTATTCAACTGCCCTTCCCACCGCACTCACAGCCAGACACCCCCCTGGCATCTCCCCTTGCCTTGCCTCCCACCACTCCCAAGACACATTCTCAAGCTCACTCTCACTCTCGGCACACACCAGCTCACAAAGTTAAAACATACAGCCATTTCTCCCACACCAGAGCTCTAAGGGCTTAGAGCTCTTGCTGTTTCTGACCTTCCCTTGCCAGTGCTTTCACAGAAAAACATACACTAAGAATCTCCCCTTGCCTTGCCTCCTGCCACTGCCAACACACATTCGCAAGCTCACTCTCACTCTCGGCACAGACCAGCTCACAAAGTTAAAACATACAGCCATTTCTCCCACACCATAGCTCTAAGGCCTAAGAGCTGGTGCTGTATTCAACTGCCCTTCCCACCGCACTCACAGCCAGACACCCCCCTGGCATCTCCCCTTGCCTTGCCTCCCACCACTCTCAATACACATTCTCAAGCTCACTCTCACTCTCGGCACAGACCAGCTCACAAAGTAAAAACATACAGCCATTTCTCCCACACCAGAGCTCTAAGGGCTTAGAGCTCCTGCTGTTTCTGACCTTCCCTTGCCAGTGCTTTCACAGCCAAATATACACTAAGAATCTCCCCTTGCCTTGCCTCCTGCCACTGCCAAGACACATTCGCAAGCTCACTCTCACTCTCGGCACACACCAGCTCACAAAGTTAAAACATACAGCCATGTTTCCCTCTTAATATTTCTAAGGGCTTAATGCTCTTGCTGGTCCTCACCTTCCCTTGCCAGCACTTTCACACCCAGACAGACACTGCGGATGTACTTTTGCCTTGCCTCCTACCACTGCCAAGACACATTCGCAAGATCACTCTCACTCTTCGCACAGACCAGCTCACAAAGTGCAAACATGCAGCCATTTCTCCCACACCATAGCTCGAAGGCCTAAGAGCTGGTGCTGTATTCAACTGCCCTTCCCACCACACTCACAGCCAGACACCCCCCTGGCATCTCCCCTTGCCTTGCCTCCCACCACTCCCAAGACACATTCTCAAGCTCACTCTCACTCTCGGCACAGACCAGCTCACAAAGTTAAAACATCCAGCCATTTCTCCCACACCACAGCTCTAAGCGCTTAGAGCTCTTGCTGATTCTGACCTTCCCTTGCCAGTGCTTTCACAGCCAAACATACACTAAGAATCTCCCCTTGCCTTGCCTCCTACCACTGCCAACACACATTCGCTAGCTCACTCTCACTCTCGGCACACACCAGCTCACAAAGTTAAAACATACAGCCATTTCTCCCACACCAGAGCTCTAAGGGCTTAGAGCTCTTGCTGTTTCTGACCTTCCCTTGCCAGTGCTTTCACAGCCAAACATACACTAAGAATCTCCCCTTGCCTTGCCTCCTACCACTGCCAACACACATTCGCAAGCTCACTCTCACTCTCGGCACACACCAGCTCACAAAGTTAAAACATAGAGCCATGTTTCCCTCTTAATATTTCTAAGGGCTTAATGCTCTGGCTGGTCCTCACCTTCCCTTGCCAGCACTTTCACACCCAGACAGACACTGCGGATGTACTTTTGCCTTGCCTCCCAGCACTCTCAATACACATTCGCAAGCTCACTCTCACTCTTCGCACAGACCAGCTCACAAAGTGCAAACATGCAGCCATTTCTCCCACACCATAGCTCTAAGGCCTAAGAGCTGGTGCTGTATTCAACTGCCCTTCCCACCGCACTCACAGCCAGACACCCCCCTGGCATCTCCCCTTGCCTTGCCTCCCACCACTCCCAAGACACATTCTCAAGCTCACTCTCACTCTCGGCACACACCAGCTCACAAAGTTAAAACATACAGCCATTTCTCCCAAACCAGAGCTCTAAGCGCTTAGAGCTCTTGCTGATTCTGACCTTCCCTTGCCAGTGCTTTCACAGCCAAACATACACTAAGAATCTCCCCTTGCCTTGCCTCCTACCACTGCCAACACACATTCGCAAGCTCACTCTCACTCTCGGCACACACCAGCTCACAAAGTTAAAACATACAGCCATTTCTCCCACACCAGAGCTCTAAGGCCTAAGAGCTGGTGCTGTATTCAACTGCCCTTCCCACCGCACTCACAGCCAGACACCCCCCTGGCATCTCCCCTTGCCTTGCCTCCCACCACTCCCAAGACACATTCTCAAGCTCACTCTCACTCTCGGCACACACCAGCTCACAAAGTTAAAACATACAGCCATTTCTCCCACACCACAGCTCTAAGCGCTTAGAGCTCTTGCTGTTTCTGACCTTCCCTTGCCAGTGCTTTCACAGCCAAACATACACTAAGAATCTGCCCTTGCCTTGCCTCCTACCACTGCCAACATACATTCGCAAGCTCACTCTCAGTCTCGGCACACACCAGCTCACAAAGTTAAAACATACAGCCATTTCTCCCACACCAGAGCTCTAAGGCCTAAGAGCTGGTGCTGTATTCAACTGCCCTTCCCACCGCACTCACAGCCAGACACCCACCTGGCATCTCCCCTTGCCTTGCCTCCTACCACTCCCAAGACACATTCTCAAGCTCACTCTCACTCTCGGCACACACCAGCTCACAAAGTTAAAACATACAGCCATTTCTCCCACACCACAGCTCTAAGCGCTTAGAGCTCTTGCTGATTCTGACCTTCCCTTGCCAGTGCTTTCACAGCCAAACATACACTAAGAATCTCCCCTTGCCTTGCCTCCTGCCACTGCCAACACACATTCGCTAGCTCACTCTCACTCTCGGCACAGACCAGCTCACAAAGTTAAAACATACAGCCATTTCTCCCACACCAGAGCTCTAAGGGCTTAGAGCTCTTGCTGATTCTGAACTTCCCTTGCCAGTGCTTTCACAGAAAAACATACACTAAGAATCTCCCCTTGCCTTGCCTCCTGCCACTGCCAAGACACATTCGCAAGCTCACTCTCACTCTCGGTACAGACCAGCTCACAAAGTTAAAACATACAGCCATTTCTCCCACACCATAGCTCTAAGGCCTAAGAGCTGGTGCTGTATTCAACTGCCCTTCCCACCGCACTCACAGCCAGACACCCCCCTGGCATCTCCCCTTGCCTTGCCTCCCACCACTCTCAATACACATTCTCAAGCTCACTCTCACTCTCGGCACAGACCAGCTCACAAAGTAAAAACATACAGCCATTTCTCCCACACCAGAGCTCTAAGGGCTTAGAGCTCCTGCTGTTTCTGACCTTCCCTTGCCAGTGCTTTCACAGCCAAATATACACTAAGAATCTCCCCTTGCCTTGCCTCCTGCCACTGCCAAGACACATTCGCAAGCTCACTCTCACTCTCGGCACACACCAGCTCACAAAGTTAAAACATACAGCCATGTTTCCCTCTTAATATTTCTAAGGGCTTAATGCTCTTGCTGGTCCTCACCTTCCCTTGCCAGCACTTTCACACCCAGACAGACACTGCGGATGTACTTTTGCCTTGCCTCCTACCACTGCCAACACACATTCGCAAGATCACTCTCACTCTTCGCACAGACCAGCTCACAAAGTGCAAACATGCAGCCATTTCTCCCACACCAGAGCTCTAAGGCCTAAGAGCTGGTGCTGTATTCAACTGCCCTTCCCACCACACTCACAGCCAGACACCCCCCTGGCATCTCCCCTTGCCTTGCCTCCCACCACTCCCAAGACACATTCTCAAGCTCACTCTCACTCTCGGCACACACCAGCTCACAAAGTTAAAACATACAGCCACTTCTCCCACACCAGAGCTCTAAGCGCTTAGAGCTCTTGCTGTTTCTGACCTTCCCTTGCCAGTGCTTTCACAGCCAAACATACACTAAGAATCTCCCCTTGCCTTGCCTCCTACCACTGCCAAGACACATTCGCAAACTCACTCTCACTCTCGGCACAGACCAGCTCCCAGTGTTAAAACATACAGCCATTTCTCCCACACCAGAGCTCTAAGGGCTTAGAGCTCTTGCTGTTTCTGACATTCCCTTGCCAGTGCTTTCACAGCCAAACATACACTAAGAATCTCCCCTTGCCTTGCCTCCCACCACTCCCAAGACACATTCTCAAGCTCACTCTCACTCTCGGCACACACCAGCTCACAAAGTTAAAACATACAGCCATTTCTCCCACACCAGAGCTCTAAGCGCTTAGAGCTCTTGCTGATTCTGACCTTCCCTTGCCAGTGCTTTCACAGCCAAACATACACTAAGAATCTCCCCTTGCCTTGCCTCCTACCACTGCCAACACACATTCGCAAGCTCACTCTCACTCTCGGCACACACCAGCTCACAAAGTTAAAACATACAGCCATTTCTCCCACACCAGAGCTCTAAGGCCTAAGAGCTGGTGCTGTATTCAACTGCCCTTCCCACCGCACTCACAGCCAGACACCCCCCTGGCATCTCCCCTTGCCTTGCCTCCTACCACTGCCAAGACACATTCTCAAGCTCACTATCACTCTCGGCACACACCAGCTCACAAAGTTAAAACATCCAGCCATTTCTCCCACACCACAGCTCTAAGCGCTTAGAGCTCTTGCTGATTCTGACCTTCCCTTGCCAGTGCTTTCACAGCCAAACATACACTAAGAATCTCCCCTTGCCTTGCCTCCTGCCACTGCCAAGACACATTCGCTAGCTCACTCTCACTCTCGGCACACACCAGCTCACAAAGTTAAAACATACAGCCATTTCTCCCACACCAGAGCTCTAAGGGCTTAGAGCTCTTGCTGTTTCTGACCTTCCCTTGCCAGTGCTTTCACAGAAAAACATACACTAAGAATCTCCACTTGCCTTGCCTCCTGCCACTGCCAAGACACATTCGCAAGCTCACTCTCACTCTCGGCACAGACCAGCTCACAAAGTTAAAACATACAGCCATTTCTCCCACACCATAGCTCTAAGGCCTAAGAGCTGGTGCTGTATTCAACTGCCCTTCCCACCGCACTCACAGCCAGACACCCCCCTGGCATCTCCCCTTGCCTTGCCTCCCACCACTCTCAATACACATTCTCAAGCTCACTCTCACTCTCGGCACACACCAGCTCACAAAGTTAAAACATAGAGCCATGTTTCCCTCTTAATATTTCTAAGGGCTTAATGCTCTTGCTGGTCCTCACCTTCCCTTGCCAGCACTTTCACACCCAGACAGACACTGCGGATGTACTTTTGCCTTGCCTCCTACCACTGCCAAGACACATTCGCAAGATCACTCTCACTCTTCGCACAGACCAGCTCACAAAGTGCAAACATGCAGCCATTTCTCCCACACCATAGCTCTAAGGCCTAAGAGCTGGTGCTGTATTCAACTGCCCTTCCCACCACACTCACAGCCAGGCACCCCCCTGGCATCTCCCCTTGCCTTGCCTCCCACCACTGCCAAGACACATTCTCAAGCTCACTCTCACTCTCGGCACACACCAGCTCACAAAGTTAAAACATACAGCCACTTCTCCCACACCAGAGCTCTAAGCGCTTAGAGCTCTTGCTGTTTCTGACCTTCCCTTGCCAGTGCTTTCACAGCCAAACATACACTAAGAATCTCCCCTTGCCTTGCCTCCTACCACTGCCAAGACACATTCGCAAACTCACTCTCACTCTCGGCACAGACCAGCTCCCAGTGTTAAAACATACAGCCATTTCTCCCACACCAGAGCTCTAAGGGCTTAGAGCTCTTGCTGTTTCTGACATTCCCTTGCCAGTGCTTTCACAGCCAAACATACAATAAGAATCTCCCCTTGCCTTGCCTCCCACCACTCCCAAGACACATTCTCAAGCTCACTCTCACTCTCGGCACACACCAGCTCACAAAGTTAAAACATCCAGCCATTTCTCCCACACCAGAGCTCTAAGCGCTTAGAGCTCTTGCTGATTCTGACCTTCCCTTGCCAGTGCTTTCACAGCCAAACATACACTAAGAATCTCCCCTTGCCTTGCCTCCTACCACTGCCAACACACATTCGCAAGCTCACTCTCACTCTCGGCACACACCAGCTCACAAAGTTAAAACATACAGCCATTTCTCCCACACCATAGCTCTAAGGCCTAAGAGCTGGTGCTGTATTCAACTGCCCTTCCCACCGCACTCACAGCCAGACACCCCCCTGGCATCTCCCCTTGCCTTGCCTCCCACCACTCCCAAGACACATTCTCAAGCTCACTCTCACTCTCGGCACACACCAGCTCACAAAGTTAAAACATACAGCCATTTCTCCCACACCAGAGCTCTAAGCGCTTAGAGCTCTTGCTGTTTCTGACCTTCCCTTGCCAGTGCTTTCACAGCCAAACATACACTAAGAATCTCCCCTTGCCTTGCCTCCTACCACTGCCAACACACATTCGCAAGCTCACTCTCACTCTCGGCACACACCAGCTCACAAAGTTAAAACATACAGCCATTTCTCCCACACCAGAGCTCTAAGGCCTAAGAGCTGGTGCTGTATTCAACTGCCCTTCCCACCGCACTCACAGCCAGACACCCCCCTGGCATCTCCCCTTGCCTTGCCTCCTACCACTCCCAAGACACATTCTCAAGCTCACTCTGACTCTCGGCACAGACCAGCTCACAAAGTTAAAACATCCAGCCATTTCTCCCACACCAGAGCTCTAAGCGCTTAGAGCTCTTGCTGATTCTGACCTTCCCTTGCCAGTGCTTTCACAGCCAAACATACACTAAGAATCTCCCCTTGCCTTGCCTCCTGCCACTGCCAAGACACATTCGCTAGCTCACTCTCACTCTCGGCACAGACCAGCTCACAAAGTTAAAACATACAGCCATTTCTCCCACACCAGAGCTCTAAGGGCTTAGAGCTCTTGCTGTTTCTGACCTTCCCTTGCCAGTGCTTTCACAGCCAAACATACACTAAGAATCTCCCCTTGCCTTGCCTCCTGCCACTGCCAACACACATTCGCAAGCTCACTCTCACTCTCGGCACAGACCAGCTCACAAAGTTAAAACATACAGCCAGTTCTCCCACACCAGAGCTCTAAGGCCTAAGAGCTGGTGCTGTATTCGACTGCCCTTCCCACCGCACTCACAGCCAGACACCCCCCTGGCATCTCCCCTTGCCTTGCCTCCCACCACTCTCAATACACATTCTCAAGCTCACTCTCACTCTCGGCACAGACCAGCTCACAAAGTAAAAACATACAGCCATTTCTCCCACACCAGAGCTCTAAGGGCTTAGAGCTCCTGCTGTTTCTGACCTTCCCTTGCCAGTGCTTTCACAGCCAAATATACACTAAGAATCTCCCCTTGCCTTGCCTCCTGCCACTGCCAAGACACATTCGCAAGCTCACTCTCACTCTCGGCACACACCAGCTCACAAAGTTAAAACATACAGCCATGTTTCCCTCTTAATATTTCTAAGGGCTTAATGCCCTTGCTGGTCCTCACCTTCCCTTGCCAGCACTTTCACACCCAGACAGACACTGCGGATGTACTTTTGCCTTGCCTCCTACCACTGCCAAGACACATTCGCAAGATCACTCTCACTCTTCGCACAGACCAGCTCACAAAGTGCAAACATGCAGCCATTTCTCCCACACCATAGCTCTAAGGCCTAAGAGCTGGTGCTGTATTCAACTGCCCTTCCCACCACACTCACAGCCAGACACCCCCCTGGCATCTCCCCTTGCCTTGCCTCCCACCACTCCCAAGACACATTCTCAAGCTCACTCTCACTCTCGGCACACACCAGCTCACAAAGTTAAAACATACAGCCACTTCTCCCACACCAGAGCTCTAAGCGCTTAGAGCTCTTGCTGTTTCTGACCTTCCCTTGCCAGTGCTTTCACAGCCAAACATACACTAAGAATCTCCCCTTGCCTTGCCTCCTACCACTGCCAAGACACATTCGCAAACTCACTCTCACTCTCGGCACAGACCAGCTCACAAAGTTAAAACATACAGCCATTTCTCCCACACCACAGCTCTAAGGGCTTAGAGCTCTTGCTGTTTCTGACCTTCCCTTGCCAGTGCTTTCACAGCCAAACATACACTAAGAATCTCCCCTTGCCTTGCCTCCTACCACTGCCAAGACACATTCGCAAGCTCACTCTCACTCTCGGCACAGACCAGCTCACAAAGTTAAAACATCCAGCCATTTCTCCCACACCAGAGCTCTAAGCGCTTAGAGCTCTTGCTGATTCTGACCTTCCCTTGCCAGTGCTTTCACAGCCAAACATACACTAAGAATCTCCCCTTGCCTTGCCTCCTACCACTGCCAAGACACATTCGCAAGCTCACTCTCACTCTCGGCACACACCAGCTCACAAAGTTAAAACATACAGCCATTTCTCCCACACCATAGCTCTAAGGCCTAAGAGCTGGTGCTGTATTCAACTGCCCTTCCCACCGCACTCACAGCCAGACACCCCCCTGGCATCTCCCCTTGCCTTGCCTCCCACCACTCCCAAGACACATTCTCAAGCTCACTCTCACTCTCGGCACACACCAGCTCACAAAGTTAAAACATACAGCCATTTCTCCCACACCACAGCTCTAAGCGCTTAGAGCTCTTGCTGTTTCTGACCTTCCCTTGCCAGTGCTTTCACAGCCAAACATACACTAAGAATCTCCCCTTGCCTTGCCTCCTACCACTGCCAACACACATTCGCAAGCTCACTCTCACTCTCGGCACACACCAGCTCACAAAGTTAAAACATACAGCCATTTCTCCCACACCAGAGCTCTAAGGCCTAAGAGCTGGTGCTGTATTCAACTGCCCTTCCCACCGCACTCACAGCCAGACACCCCCCTGGCATCTCCCCTTGCCTTGCCTCCCACCACTCCCAAGACACATTCTCAAGCTCACTCTGACTCTCGGCACACACCAGCTCACAAAGTTAAAACATACAGCCATTTCTCCCACACCAGAGCTCTAAGCGCTTAGAGCTCTTGCTGTTTCTGACCTTCCCTTGCCAGTGCTTTCACAGCCAAACATACACTAAGAATCTCCCCTTGCCTTGCCTCCTACCACTGCCAAGACACATTCGCAAACTCACTCTCACTCTCGGCACAGACCAGCTCACAAAGTTAAAACATACAGCCATTTCTCCCACACCAGAGCTCTAAGGGCTTAGAGCTCTTGCTGTTTCTGACCTTCCCTTGCCAGTGCTTTCACAGCCAAACATACACTAAGAATCTCCCCTTGCCTTGCCTCCTACCACTGCCAAGACACATTCGCAAGCTCACTCTCACTCTCGGCACAGACCAGCTCACAAAGTTAAAACATCCAGCCATTTCTCCCACACCAGAGCTCTAAGCGCTTAGAGCTCTTGCTGATTCTGACCTTCCCTTGCCAGTGCTTTCACAGCCAAACATACACTAAGAATCTCCCCTTGCCTTGCCTCCTACCACTGCCAAGACACATTCGCAAGCTCACTCTCACTCTCGGCACACACCAGCTCACAAAGTTAAAACATACAGCCATTTCTCCCACACCATAGCTCTAAGGCCTAAGAGCTGGTGCTGTATTCAACTGCCCTTCCCACCGCACTCACAGCCAGACACCCCCCTGGCATCTCCCCTTGCCTTGCCTCCCACCACTCCCAAGACACATTCTCAAGCTCACTCTCACTCTCGGCACACACCAGCTCACAAAGTTAAAACATACAGCCATTTCTCCCACACCACAGCTCTAAGCGCTTAGAGCTCTTGCTGTTTCTGACCTTCCCTTGCCAGTGCTTTCACAGCCAAACATACACTAAGAATCTCCCCTTGCCTTGCCTCCTACCACTGCCAACACACATTCGCAAGCTCACTCTCACTCTCGGCACAGACCAGCTCACAAAGTTAAAACATACAGCCATTTCTCCCACACCAGAGCTCTAAGGGCTTAGAGCTCTTGCTGTTTCTGACCTTCCCTTGCCAGTGCTTTCACAGAAAAACATACACTAAGAATCTCCCCTTGCCTTGCCTCCTGCCACTGCCAACACACATTCGCAAGCTCACTCTCACTCTCGGCACAGACCAGCTCACAAAGTTAAAACATACAGCCAGTTCTCCCACACCAGAGCTCTAAGGCCTAAGAGCTGGTGCTGTATTCAACTGCCCTTCCCACCGCACTCACAGCCAGACACCCCCCTGGCATCTCCCCTTGCCTTGCCTCCCACCACTCTCAATACACATTCTCAAGCTCACTCTCACTCTCGGCACAGACCAGCTCACAAAGTAAAAACATACAGCCATTTCTCCCACACCAGAGCTCTAAGGGCTTAGAGCTCCTGCTGTTTCTGACCTTCCCTTGCCAGTGCTTTCACAGCCAAATATACACTAAGAATCTCCCCTTGCCTTGCCTCCTGCCACTGCCAAGACACATTCGCAAGCTCACTCTCACTCTCGGCACACACCAGCTCACAAAGTTAAAACATACAGCCATGTTTCCCTCTTAATATTTCTAAGGGCTTAATGCTCTTGCTGGTCCTCACCTTCCCTTGCCAGCACTTTCACACCCAGACAGACACTGCGGATGTACTTTTGCCTTGCCTCCTACCACTGCCAAGACACATTCGCAAGATCACTCTCACTCTTCGCACAGACCAGCTCACAAAGTGCAAACATGCAGCCATTTCTCCCACACCATAGCTCTAAGGCCTAAGAGCTGGTGCTGTATTCAACTGCCCTTCCCACCGCACTCACAGCCAGACACCCCCCTGGCATCTACCCTTGCCTTGCCTCCCACCACTCCCAAGACACATTCTCAAGCTCACTCTCACTCTCGGCACACACCAGCTCACAAAGTTAAAACATACAGCCACTTCTCCCACACCAGAGCTCTAAGCGCTTAGAGCTCTTGCTGTTTCTGACCTTCCCTTGCCAGTGCTTTCACAGCCAAACATACACTAAGAATCTCCCCTTGCCTTGCCTCCTACCACTGCCAAGACACATTCGCAAACTCACTCTCACTCTCGGCACAGACCAGCTCACAAAGTTAAAACATACAGCCATTTCTCCCACACCAGAGCTCTAAGGGCTTAGAGCTCTTGCTGTTTCTGACCTTCCCTTGCCAGTGCTTTCACAGCCAAACATACACTAAGAATCTCCCCTTGCCTTGCCTCCTACCACTGCCAAGACACATTCGCAAGCTCACTCTCACTCTCGGCACAGACCAGCTCACAAAGTTAAAACATCCAGCCATTTCTCCCACACCAGAGCTCTAAGGGCTTAGAGCTCTTGCTGTTTCTGACCTTCCCTTGCCAGTGCTTTCACAGCCAAACATACACTAAGAATCTCCCCTTGCCTTGCCTCCTACCACTGCCAACACACATTCGCAAGCTCACTCTCACTCTCGGCACACACCAGCTCACAAAGTTAAAACATACAGCCATTTCTCCCACACCATAGCTCTAAGGCCTAAGAGCTGGTGCTGTATTCAACTGCCCTTCCCACCGCACTCACAGCCAGACACCCCCCTGGCATCTCCCCTTGCCTTGCCTCCCACCACTCCCAAGACACATTCTCAAGCTCACTCTCACTCTCGGCACACACCAGCTCACAAAGTTAAAACATCCAGCCATTTCTCCAACACCAGAGCTCTAAGGGCTTAGAGCTCTTGCTGTTTCTGACCTTCCCTTGCCAGTGCTTTCACAGCCAAACATACACTAAGAATCTCCCCTTGCCTTGCCTCCTACCACTGCCAAGACACATTCGCAAACTCACTCTCACTCTCGGCACAGACCAGCTCACAAAGTTAAAACATACAGCCATTTCTCCCACACCAGAGCTCTAAGCGCTTAGAGCTCTTGCTGATTCTGACCTTCCCTTGCCAGTGCTTTCACAGCCAAACATACACTAAGAATCTCCCCTTGCCTTGCCTCCTGCCACTCCCAAGACACATTCGCTAGCTCACTCTCACTCTCGGCACAGACCAGCTCACAAAGTTAAAACATACAGCCATTTCTCCCACACCAGAGCTCTAAGGGCTTAGAGCTCTTGCTGTTTCTGACCTTCCCTTGCCAGTGCTTTCACAGAAAAACATACACTAAGAATCTCCCCTTGCCTTGCCTCCTGCCACTGCCAAGACACATTCGCAAGCTCACTCTCACTCTCGGTACAGACCAGCTCACAAAGTTAAAACATACAGCCATGTTTCCCTCTTAATATTTCTAAGGGCTTAATGCTCTTGCTGGTCCTCACCTTCCCTTGCCAGCACTTTCACACCCAGACAGACACTGCGGATGTACTTTTGCCTTGCCTCCTACCACTGCCAAGACACATTCGCAAGATCACTCTCACTCTTCGCACAGACCAGCTCACAAAGTGCAAACATGCAGCCATTTCTCCCACACCATAGCTCGAAGGCCTAAGAGCTGGTGCTGTATTCAACTGCCCTTCCCACCACACTCACAGCCAGACACCCCCCTGGCATCTCCCCTTGCCTTGCCTCCCACCACTCCCAAGACACATTCTCAAGCTCACTCTCACTCTCGGCACACACCAGCTCACAAAGTTAAAACATACAGCCACTTCTCCCACACCAGAGCTCTAAGCGCTTAGAGCTCTTGCTGTTTCTGACATTCCCTTGCCAGTGCTTTCACAGCCAAACATACACTAAGAATCTCCCCTTGCCTTGCCTCCTACCACTGCCAAGACACATTCGCAAACTCACTCTCACTCTCGGCACAGACCAGCTCCCAGTGTTAAAACATACAGCCATTTCTCCCACACCAGAGCTCTAAGGGCTTAGAGCTCTTGCTGTTTCTGACATTCCCTTGCCAGTGCTTTCACAGCCAAACATACACTAAGAATCTCCCCTTGCCTTGCCTCCCACCACTCCCAAGACACATTCTCAAGCTCACTCTCACTCTCGGCACACACCAGCTCACAAAGTTAAAACATCCAGAAATTTCTCCAACACCAGAGCTCTAAGGGCTTAGAGCTCTTGCTGTTTCTGACATTCCCTTGCCAGTGCTTTCACAGCCACCTACCACTGCCAACACACATTCGCAAGCTCACTCTCACTCTCGGCACACACCAGCTCACAAAGTTAAAACATACAGCCATTTCTCCCACACCAGAGCTCTAAGGCCTAAGAGCTGGTGCTGTATTCAACTGCCCTTCCCACCGCACTCACAGCCAGACACCCCCCTGGCATCTCCCCTTGCCTTGCCTCCCACCACTGCCAAGACACATTCTCAAGCTCACTCTCACTCTCGGCACACACCAGCTCACAAAGTTAAAACATACAGCCATTTCTCCCACACCAGAGCTCTAAGGGCTTAGAGCTCTTGCTGTTTCTGACCTTCCCTTGCCAGTGCTTTCACAGCCAAACATACACTAAGAATCTCCCCTTGCCTTGCCTCCTACCACTGCCAACACACATTCGCAAGCTCACTCTCACTCTCGGCACACACCAGCTCACAAAGTTAAAACATACAGCCATTTCCCCAACACCAGAGCTCTAAGGCCTAAGAGCTGGTGCTGTATTCAACTGCCCTTCCCACCGCACTCACAGCCAGACACCCCCCTGGCATCTCCCCTTGCCTTGCCTCCTACCACTGCCAAGACACATTCTCAAGCTCACTATCACTCTCGGCACACACCAGCTCACAAAGTTAAAACATACAGCCATTTCTCCCACACCACAGCTCTAAGCGCTTAGAGCTCTTGCTGATTCTGACCTTCCCTTGCCAGTGCTTTCACAGCCAAACATACACTAAGAATCTCCCCTTGCCTTGCCTCCTGCCACTGCCAAGACACATTCGCAAGCTCACTCTCACTCTCGGCACAGACCAGCTCACAAAGTTAAAACATACAGCCATTTCTCCCACACCAGAGCTCTAAGGGCTTAGAGCTCTTGCTGTTTCTGACCTTCCCTTGCCAGTGCTTTCACAGAAAAACATACACTAAGAATCTCCCCTTGCCTTGCCTCCTACCACTGCCAAGACACATTCGCAAGCTCACTCTCACTCTCGGCACAGACCAGCTCACAAAGTTAAAACATACAGCCATTTCTCCCACACCAGAGCTCTAAGGCCTAAGAGCTGGTGCTGTATTCAACTGCCCTTCCCACCGCACTCACAGCCAGACACCCCCCTGGCATCTCCCCTTGCCTTGCCTCCCACCACTCTCAATACACATTCTCAAGCTCACTCTCACTCTCGGCACACACCAGCTCACAAAGTAAAAACATACAGCCATTTCTCCCACACCAGAGCTCTATGGGCTTAGAGCTCCTGCTGTTTCTGACCTTCCCTTGCCAGTGCTTTCACAGCCAAATATACACTAAGAATCTCCCCTTGCCTTGCCTCCTGCCACTGCCAAGACACATTCGCAAGCTCACTCTCACTCTCGGCACACACCAGCTCACAAAGTTAAAACATAGAGCCATGTTTCCCTCTTAATATTTCTAAGGGCTTAATGCTCTTGCTGGTCCTCACCTTCCCTTGCCAGCACTTTCACACCCAGACAGACACTGCGGATGTACTTTTGCCTTGCCTCCTACCACTGCCAAGACACATTCGCAAGATCACTCTCACTCTTCGCACAGACCAGCTCACAAAGTGCAAACATGCAGCCATTTCTCCCACACCATAGCTCGAAGGCCTAAGAGCTGGTGCTGTATTCAACTGCCCTTCCCACCACACTCACAGCCAGACACCCCCCTGGCATCTCCCCTTGCCTTGCCTCCCACCACTCCCAAGACACATTCTCAAGCTCACTCTCACTCTCGGCACACACCAGCTCACAAAGTTAAAACATACAGCCACTTCTCCCACACCAGAGCTCTAAGCGCTTAGAGCTCTTGCTGTTTCTGACCTTCCCTTGCCAGTGCTTTCACAGCCAAACATACACTAAGAATCTCCCCTTGCCTTGACTCCTACCACTGCCAAGACACATTCGCAAACTCACTCTCACTCTCGGCACAGACCAGCTCCCAGTGTTAAAACATACAGCCATTTCTCCCACACCAGAGCTCTAAGGGCTTAGAGCTCTTGCTGTTTCTGACATTCCCTTGCCAGTGCTTTCACAGCCAAACATACAATAAGAATCTCCCCTTGCCTTGCCTCCCACCACTCCCAAGACACATTCTCAAGCTCACTCTCACTCTCGGCACACACCAGCTCACAAAGTTAAAACATCCAGCCATTTCTCCCACACCAGAGCTCTAAGCGCTTAGAGCTCTTGCTGATTCTGACCTTCCCTTGCCAGTGCTTTCACAGCCAAACATACACTAAGAATCTCCCCTTGCCTTGCCTCCTACCACTGCCAACACACATTCGCAAGCTCACTCTCACTCTCGGCACACACCAGCTCACAAAGTTAAAACATACAGCCATTTCTCCCACACCATAGCTCTAAGGCCTAAGAGCTGGTGCTGTATTCAACTGCCCTTCCCACCGCACTCACAGCCAGACACCCCCCTGGCATCTCCCCTTGCCTTGCCTCCCACCACTCCCAAGACACATTCTCAAGCTCACTCTCACTCTCGGCACACACCAGCTCACAAAGTTAAAACATACAGCCATTTCTCCCACACCACAGCTCTAAGCGCTTAGAGCTCTTGCTGTTTCTGACCTTCCCTTGCCAGTGCTTTCACAGCCAAACATACACTAAGAATCTCCCCTTGCCTTGCCTCCTACCACTGCCAACACACATTCGCAAGCTCACTCTCACTCTCGGCACACACCAGCTCACAAAGTTAAAACATACAGCCATTTCTCCCACACCAGAGCTCTAAGGCCTAAGAGCTGGTGCTGTATTCAACTGCCCTTCCCACCGCACTCACAGCCAGACACCCCCCTGGCATCTCCCCTTGCCTTGCCTCCTACCACTCCCAAGACACATTCTCAAGCTCACTCTGACTCTCGGCACAGACCAGCTCACAAAGTTAAAACATCCAGCCATTTCTCCCACACCAGAGCTCTAAGCGCTTAGAGCTCTTGCTGATTCTGACCTTCCCTTGCCAGTGCTTTCACAGCCAAACATACACTAAGAATCTCCCCTTGCCTTGCCTCCTGCCACTGCCAAGACACATTCGCTAGCTCACTCTCACTCTCGGCACAGACCAGCTCACAAAGTTAAAACATACAGCCATTTCTCCCACACCAGAGCTCTAAGGGCTTAGAGCTCTTGCTGTTTCTGACCTTCCCTTGCCAGTGCTTTCACAGCCAAACATACACTAAGAATCTCCCCTTGCCTTGCCTCCTGCCACTGCCAACACACATTCGCAAGCTCACTCTCACTCTCGGCACAGACCAGCTCACAAAGTTAAAACATACAGCCAGTTCTCCCACACCAGAGCTCTAAGGCCTAAGAGCTGGTGCTGTATTCAACTGCCCTTCCCACCGCACTCACAGCCAGACACCCCCCTGGCATCTCCCCTTGCCTTGCCTCCCACCACTCTCAATACACATTCTCAAGCTCACTCTCACTCTCGGCACAGACCAGCTCACAAAGTAAAAACATACAGCCATTTCTCCCACACCAGAGCTCTAAGGGCTTAGAGCTCCTGCTGTTTCTGACCTTCCCTTGCCAGTGCTTTCACAGCCAAATATACACTAAGAATCTCCCCTTGCCTTGCCTCCTGCCACTGCCAAGACACATTCGCAAGCTCACTCTCACTCTCGGCACACACCAGCTCACAAAGTTAAAACATACAGCCATGTTTCCCTCTTAATATTTCTAAGGGCTTAATGCTCTTGCTGGTCCTCACCTTCCCTTGCCAGCACTTTCACACCCAGACAGACACTGCGGATGTACTTTTGCCTTGCCTCCTACCACTGCCAAGACACATTCGCAAGCTCACTCTCACTCTTCGCACAGACCAGCTCACAAAGTGCAAACATGCAGCCATTTCTCCCACACCATAGCTCTAAGGCCTAAGAGCTGGTGCTGTATTCAACTGCCCTTCCCACCACACTCACAGCCAGACACCCCCCTGGCATCTCCCCTTGCCTTGCCTCCCACCACTCCCAAGACACATTCTCAAGCTCACTCTCACTCTCGGCACACACCAGCTCACAAAGTTAAAACATACAGCCACTTCTCCCACACCAGAGCTCTAAGCGCTTAGAGCTCTTGCTGTTTCTGACCTTCCCTTGCCAGTGCTTTCACAGCCAAACATACACTAAGAATCTCCCCTTGCCTTGCCTCCTACCACTGCCAAGACACATTCGCAAACTCACTCTCACTCTCGGCACACACCAGCTCACAAAGTTAAAACATACAGCCATTTCTCCCACACCAGAGCTCTAAGGGCTTAGAGCTCTTGCTGTTTCTGACCTTCCCTTGCCAGTGCTTTCACAGCCAAACATACACTAAGAATCTCCCCTTGCCTTGCCTCCTACCACTGCCAAGACACATTCGCAAGCTCACTCTCACTCTCGGCACAGACCAGCTCACAAAGTTAAAACATCCAGCCATTTCTCCCACACCAGAGCTCTAAGCGCTTAGAGCTCTTGCTGATTCTGACCTTCCCTTGCCAGTGCTTTCACAGCCAAACATACACTAAGAATCTCCCCTTGCCTTGCCTCCTACCACTGCCAACACACATTCGCAAGCTCACTCTCACTCTCGGCACACACCAGCTCACAAAGTTAAAACATACAGCCATTTCTCCCACACCATAGCTCTAAGGCCTAAGAGCTGGTGCTGTATTCAACTGCCCTTCCCACCGCACTCACAGCCAGACACCCCCCTGGCATCTCCCCTTGCCTTGCCTCCCACCACTCCCAAGACACATTCTCAAGCTCACTCTCACTCTCGGCACACACCAGCTCACAAAGTTAAAACATACAGCCATTTCTCCCACACCACAGCTCTAAGCGCTTAGAGCTCTTGCTGTTTCTGACCTTCCCTTGCCAGTGCTTTCACAGCCAAACATACACTAAGAATCTCCCCTTGCCTTGCCTCCTACCACTGCCAACACACATTCGCAAGCTCACTCTCACTCTCGGCACACACCAGCTCACAAAGTTAAAACATACAGCCATTTCTCCCACACCAGAGCTCTAAGGCCTAAGAGCTGGTGCTGTATTCAACTGCCCTTCCCACCGCACTCACAGCCAGACACCCCCCTGGCATCTCCCCTTGCCTTGCCTCCTACCACTCCCAAGACACATTCTCAAGCTCACTCTGACTCTCGGCACAGACCAGCTCACAAAGTTAAAACATCCAGCCATTTCTCCCACACCAGAGCTCTAAGCGCTTAGAGCTCTTGCTGATTCTGACCTTCCCTTGCCAGTGCTTTCACAGCCAAACATACACTAAGAATCTCCCCTTGCCTTGCCTCCTGCCACTGCCAAGACACATTCGCTAGCTCACTCTCACTCTCGGCACAGACCAGCTCACAAAGTTAAAACATACAGCCATTTCTCCCACACCAGAGCTCTAAGGGCTTAGAGCTCTTGCTGTTTCTGACCTTCCCTTGCCAGTGCTTTCACAGAAAAACATACACTAAGAATCTCCCCTTGCCTTGCCTCCTGCCACTGCCAACACACATTCGCAAGCTCACTCTCACTCTCGGCACAGACCAGCTCACAAAGTTAAAACATACAGCCAGTTCTCCCACACCAGAGCTCTAAGGCCTAAGAGCTGGTGCTGTATTCAACTGCCCTTCCCACCGCACTCACAGCCAGACACCCCCCTGGCATCTCCCCTTGCCTTGCCTCCCACCACTCTCAATACACATTCTCAAGCTCACTCTCACTCTCGGCACAGACCAGCTCACAAAGTAAAAACATACAGCCATTTCTCCCACACCAGAGCTCTAAGGGCTTAGAGCTCCTGCTGTTTCTGACCTTCCCTTGCCAGTGCTTTCACAGCCAAATATACACTAAGAATCTCCCCTTGCCTTGCCTCCTGCCACTGCCAAGACACATTCGCAAGCTCACTCTCACTCTCGGCACACACCAGCTCACAAAGTTAAAACATACAGCCATGTTTCCCTCTTAATATTTCTAAGGGCTTAATGCTCTTGCTGGTCCTCACCTTCCCTTGCCAGCACTTTCACACCCAGACAGACACTGCGGATGTACTTTTGCCTTGCCTCCTACCACTGCCAAGACACATTCGCAAGATCACTCTCACTCTTCGCACAGACCAGCTCACAAAGTGCAAACATGCAGCCATTTCTCCCACACCATAGCTCTAAGGCCTAAGAGCTGGTGCTGTATTCAACTGCCCTTCCCACCACACTCACAGCCAGACACCCCCCTGGCATCTCCCCTTGCCTTGCCTCCCACCACTCCCAAGACACATTCTCAAGCTCACTCTCACTCTCGGCACACACCAGCTCACAAAGTTAAAACATACAGCCACTTCTCCCACACCAGAGCTCTAAGCGCTTAGAGCTCTTGCTGTTTCTGACCTTCCCTTGCCAGTGCTTTCACAGCCAAACATACACTAAGAATCTCCCCTTGCCTTGCCTCCTACCACTGCCAAGACACATTCGCAAACTCACTCTCACTCTCGGCACAGACCAGCTCACAAAGTTAAAACATACAGCCATTTCTCCCACACCAGAGCTCTAAGGGCTTAGAGCTCTTGCTGTTTCTGACCTTCCCTTGCCAGTGCTTTCACAGCCAAACATACACTAAGAATCTCCCCTTGCCTTGCCTCCTACCACTGCCAAGACACATTCGCAAGCTCACTCTCACTCTCGGCACAGACCAGCTCACAAAGTTAAAACATACACTCATTTCTCCCACACCAGAGCTCTAAGGGCTTAGAGCTCTTGCTGTTTCTGACCTTCCCTTGCCAGTGCTTTCACAGCCAAACATACACTAAGAATCTCCCCTTGCCTTGCCTCCTACCACTGCCAACACACATTCGCAAGCTCACTCTCACTCTCGGCACACACCAGCTCACAAAGTTAAAACATACAGCCATTTCTCCCACACCATAGCTCTAAGGCCTAAGAGCTGGTGCTGTATTCAACTGCCCTTCCCACCGCACTCACAGCCAGACACCCCCCTGGCATCTCCCCTTGCCTTGCCTCCCACCACTCCCAAGACACATTCTCAAGCTCACTCTCACTCTCGGCACACACCAGCTCACAAAGTTAAAACATCCAGCCATTTCTCCAACACCAGAGCTCTAAGGGCTTAGAGCTCTTGCTGTTTCTGACCTTCCCTTGCCAGTGCTTTCACAGCCAAACATACACTAAGAATCTCCCCTTGCCTTGCCTCCTACCACTGCCAAGACACATTCGCAAACTCACTCTCACTCTCGGCACAGACCAGTTCACAAAGTTAAAACATCCAGCCATTTCTCCCACACCAGAGCTCTAAGCGCTTAGAGCTCTTGCTGATTCTGACCTTCCCTTGCCAGTGCTTTCACAGCCAAACATACACTAAGAATCTCCCCTTGCCTTGCCTCCTGCCACTGCCAAGACACATTCGCTAGCTCACTCTCACTCTCGGCACACACCAGCTCACAAAGTTAAAACATACAGCCATTTCTCCCACACCAGAGCTCTAAGGGCTTAGAGCTCTTGCTGTTTCTGACCTTCCCTTGCCAGTGCTTTCACAGAAAAACATACACTAAGAATCTCCCCTTGCCTTGCCTCCTGCCACTGCCAAGACACATTCGCAAGCTCACTCTCACTCTCGGTACAGACCAGCTCACAAAGTTAAAACATACAGCCATGTTTCCCTCTTAATATTTCTAAGGGCTTAATGCTCTTGCTGGTCCTCACCTTCCCTTGCCAGCACTTTCACACCCAGACAGACACTGCGGATGTACTTTTGCCTTGCCTCCTACCACTGCCAAGACACATTCGCAAGATCACTCTCACTCTTCGCACAGACCAGCTCACAAAGTGCAAACATGCAGCCATTTCTCCCACACCATAGCTCGAAGGCCTAAGTGCTGGTGCTGTATTCAACTGCCCTTCCCACCGCACTCACAGCCAGACACCCCCCTGGCATCTCCCCTTGCCTTGCCTCCTACCACTGCCAAGACACATTCTCAAGCTCACTATCACTCTCGGCACACACCAGCTCACAAAGTTAAATCATACAGCCATTTCTCCCACACCACAGCTCTAAGCGCTTAGAGCTCTTGCTGATTCTGACCTTCCCTTGCCAGTGCTTTCACAGCCAAACATACACTAAGAATCTCCCCTTGCCTTGCCTCCTGCCACTGCCAAGACACATTCGCAAGCTCACTCTCACTCTCGGCACAGACCAGCTCACAAAGTTAAAACATACAGCCATTTCTCCCACACCAGAGCTCTAAGGGCTTAGAGCTCTTGCTGTTTCTGACCTTCCCTTGCCAGTGCTTTCACAGAAAAACATACACTAAGAATCTCCCCTTGCCTTGCCTCCTACCACTGCCAAGACACATTCGCAAGCTCACTCTCACTCTCGGCACAGACCAGCTCACAAAGTTAAAACATACAGCCATTTCTCCCACACCAGAGCTCTAAGGCCTAAGAGCTGGTGCTGTATTCAACTGCCCTTCCCACCGCACTCACAGCCAGACACCCCCCTGGCATCTTCCCTTGCCTTGCCTCCCACCACTCTCAATACACATTCTCAAGCTCACTCTCACTCTCGGCACACACCAGCTCACAAAGTAAAAACATACAGCCATTTCTCCCACACCAGAGCTCTAAGGGCTTAGAGCTCCTGCTGTTTCTGACCTTCCCTTGCCAGTGCTTTCACAGCCAAATATACACTAAGAATCTCCCCTTGCCTTGCCTCCTACCACTGCCAAGACACATTCGCAAGCTCACTCTCACTCTCGGCACACACCAGCTCACAAAGTTAAAACATACAGCCATGTTTCCCTCTTAATATTTCTAAGGGCTTAATGCTCTTGCTGGTCCTCACCTTCCCTTGCCAGCACTTTCACACCCAGACAGACACTGCGGATGTACTTTTGCCTTGCCTCCTACCACTGCCAAGACACATTCGCAAGATCACTCTCACTCTTCGCACAGACCAGCTCACAAAGTGCAAACATGCAGCCATTTCTCCCACACCATAGCTCGAAGGCCTAAGAGCTGGTGCTGTATTCAACTGCCCTTCCCACCACACTCACAGCCAGACACCCCCCTGGCATCTCCCCTTGCCTTGCCTCCCACCACTCCCAAGACACATTCTCAAGCTCACTCTCACTCTCGGCACACACCAGCTCACAAAGTTAAAACATCCAGCCATTTCTCCCACACCAGAGCTCTAAGGGCTTAGAGCTCTTGCTGATTCTGACCTTCCCTTGCCAGTGCTTTCACAGCCAAACATACACTAAGAATCTCCCCTTGCCTTGCCTCCTACCACTGCCAACACACATTCGCTAGCTCACTCTCACTCTCGGCACACACCAGCTCACAAAGTTAAAACATACAGCCATTTCTCCCACACCATAGCTCTAAGGCCTAAGAGCTGGTGCTGTATTCAACTGCCCTTCCCACCGCACTCACAGCCAGACACCCCCCTGGCATCTCCCCTTGCCTTGCCTCCCACCACTCCCAAGACACATTCTCAAGCTCACTCTCACTCTCGGCACACACCAGCTCACAAAGTTAAAACATACAGCCATTTCTCCCACACCAGAGCTCTAAGCGCTTAGAGCTCTTGCTGATTCTGACCTTCCCTTGCCAGTGCTTTCACAGCCAAACATACACTAAGAATCTCCCCTTGCCTTGCCTCCTACCACTGCCAACACACATTCGCAAGCTCACTCTCACTCTCGGCACACACCAGCTCACAAAGTTAAAACATACAGCCATTTCTCCCACACCAGAGCTCTAAGGCCTAAGAGCTGGTGCTGTATTCAACTGCCCTTCCCACCGCACTCACAGCCAGACACCCCCCTGGCATCTCCCCTTGCCTTGCCTCCTACCACTCCCAAGACACATTCTCAAGCTCACTCTCACTCTCGGCACACACCAGCTCACAAAGTTAAAACATCCAGCCATTTCTCCCACACCACAGCTCTAAGCGCTTAGAGCTCTTGCTGATTCTGACCTTCCCTTGCCAGTGCTTTCACAGCCAAACATACACTAAGAATCTCCCCTTGCCTTGCCTCCTGCCACTGCCAAGACACATTCGCTAGCTCACTCTCACTCTCGGCACACACCAGCTCACAAAGTTAAAACATACAGCCATTTCTCCCACACCAGAGCTCTAAGGGCTTAGAGCTCTTGCTGTTTCTGACCTTCCCTTGCCAGTGCTTTCACAGCCAAACATACACTAAGAATCTCCCCTTGCCTTGCCTCCTGCCACTGCCAACACACATTCGCAAGCTCACTCTCACTCTCGGCACACACCAGCTCACAAAGTTAAAACATACAGCCATTTCTCCCACACCAGAGCTCTAAGGCCTAAGAGCTGGTGCTGTATTCAACTGCCCTTCCCACCGCACTCACAGCCAGACACCCCCCTGGCATCTCCCCTTGCCTTGCCTCCCACCACTCCCAAGACACATTCTCAAGCTCACTCTCACTCTCGGCACACACCAGCTCACAAATTTAAAACATACAGCCACTTCTCCCACACCAGAGCTCTAAGCGCTTAGAGCTCTTGCTGTTTCTGACCTTCCCTTGCCAGTGCTTTCACAGCCAAACATACACTAAGAATCTCCCCTTGCCTTGCCTCCTACCACTGCCAACACACATTCGCAAACTCACTCTCACTCTCGGCACAGACCAGCTCCCAGTGTTAAAACATACAGCCATTTCTCCCACACCAGAGCTCTAAGGGCTTAGAGCTCTTGCTGTTTCTGACCTTCCCTTGCCAGTGCTTTCACAGCCAAACATACACTAAGAATCTCCCCTTGCCTTGCCTCCTACCACTGCCAAGACACATTCGCAAGCTCACTCTCACTCTCGGCACAGACCAGCTCACAAAGTTAAAACATACACTCATTTCTCCCACACCAGAGCTCTAAGGGCTTAGAGCTCTTGCTGTTTCTGACCTTCCCTTGCCAGTGCTTTCACAGCCAAACATACACTAAGAATCTCCCCTTGCCTTGCCTCCTACCACTGCCAACACACATTCGCAAGCTCACTCTCACTCTCGGCACACACCAGCTCACAAAGTTAAAACATAGAGCCATGTTTCCCTCTTAATATTTCTAAGGGCTTAATGCTCTTGCTGGTCCTCACCTTCCCTTGCCAGCACTTTCACACCCAGACAGACACTGCGGATGTACTTTTGCCTTGCCTCCCAGCACTCTCAATACACATTCGCAAGCTCACTCTCACTCTTCGCACAGACCAGCTCACAAAGTGCAAACATGCAGCCATTTCTCCCACACCAGAGCTCTAAGGCCTAAGAGCTGGTGCTGTATTCAACTGCCCTTCCCACCACACTCACAGCCAGACACCCCCCTGGCATCTCCCCTTGCCTTGCCTCCCACCACTCCCAAGACACATTCTCAAGCTCACTCTCACTCTCGGCACACACCAGCTCACAAAGTTAAAACATACAGCCATTTCTCCCAAACCAGAGCTCTAAGCGCTTAGAGCTCTTGCTGATTCTGACCTTCCCTTGCCAGTGCTTTCACAGCCAAACATACACTAAGAATCTCCCCTTGCCTTGCCTCCTACCACTGCCAACACACATTCGCAAGCTCACTCTCACTCTCGGCACACACCAGCTCACAGTGTTAAAACATACAGCCATTTCTCCCACACCAGAGCTCTAAGGGCTTAGAGCTCTTGCTGTTTCTGACCTTCCCTTGCCAGTGCTTTCACAGCCAAACATACACTAAGAATCTCCCCTTGCCTTGCCTCCTACCACTGCCAAGAGACATTCGCAAGCTCACTCTCACTCTCGGCACAGACCAGCTCACAAAGTTAAAACATACACTCATTTCTCCCACACCAGAGCTCTAAGGGCTTAGAGCTCTTGCTGTTTCTGACCTTCCCTTGCCAGTGCTTTCACAGCCAAACATACACTAAGAATCTCCCCTTGCCTTGCCTCCTACCACTGCCAACACACATTCGCAAGCTCACTCTCACTCTCGGCACACACCAGCTCACAAAGTTAAAACATACAGCCATGTTTCCCTCTTAATATTTCTAAGGGCTTAATGCTCTTGCTGGTCCTCACCTTCCCTTGCCAGCACTTTCACACCCAGACAGACACTGCGGATGTACTTTTGCCTTGCCTCCTACCACTGCCAAGACACATTCGCAAGATCACTCGCACTCTTCGCACAGACCAGCTCACAAAGTGCAAACATGCAGCCATTTCTCCCACACCATAGCTCGAAGGCCTAAGAGCTGGTGCTGTATTCAACTGCCCTTCCCACCACACTCACAGCCAGACACCCCCCTGGCATCTCCCCTTGCCTTGCCTCCCACCACTCCCAAGACACATTCTCAAGCTCACTCTCACTCTCGGCACACACCAGCTCACAAAGTTAAAACATACAGCCACTTCTCCCACACCAGAGCTCTAAGCGCTTAGAGCTCTTGCTGTTTCTGACCTTCCCTTGCCAGTGCTTTCACAGCCAAACATACACTAGGAATCTCCCCTTGCCTTGCCTCCTACCACTGCCAAGACACATTCGCAAACTCACTCTCACTCTCGGCACAGACCAGCTCCCAGTGTTAAAACATAGAGCCATTTCTCCCACACCATAGCTCTAAGGCCTAAGAGCTGGTGCTGTATTCAACTGCCCTTCCCACCGCACTCACAGCCAGACACCCCCCTGGCATCTCCCCTTGCCTTGCCTCCCACCACTCCCAAGACACATTCTCAAGCTCACTCTCACTCTCGGCACACACCAGCTCACAAAGTTAAAACATACAGCCATTTCTCCCACACCACAGCTCTAAGCGCTTAGAGCTCTTGCTGTTTCTGACCTTCCCTTGCCAGTGCTTTCACAGCCAAACATACACTAAGAATCTCCCCTTGCCTTGCCTCCTACCACTGCCAACACACATTCGCAAGCTCACTCTCACTCTCGGCACACACCAGCTCACAAAGTTAAAACATACAGCCATTTCTCCCACAACAGAGCTCTAAGGCCTAAGAGCTGGTGCTGTATTCAACTGCCCTTCCCACCGCACTCACAGCCAGACACCCCCCTGGCATCTCCCCTTGCCTTGCCTCCTACCACTCCCAAGACACATTCTCAAGCTCACTCTCACTCTCGGCACACACCAGCTCACAAAGTTAAAACATACAGCCATTTCTCCCACACCATAGCTCTAAGGCCTAAGAGCTGGTGCTGTATTCAACTGCCCTTCCCACCGCACTCACAGCCAGACACCCCCCTGGCATCTCCCCTTGCCTTGCCTCCCACCACTCCCAAGACACATTCTCAAGCTCACTCTCACTCTCGGCACACACCAGCTCACAAAGTTAAAACATACACTCATTTCTCCCACACCAGAGCTCTAAGGGCTTAGAGCTCTTGCTGTTTCTGACCTTCCCTTGCCAGTGCTTTCACAGCCAAACATACACTAAGAATCTCCCCTTGCCTTGCCTCCTACCACTGCCAAGACACATTCGCAAGCTCACTCTCACTCTCGGCACACACCAGCTCACAAAGTTAAAACATACAGCCATTTCTCCCACACCAGAGCTCTAAGGGCTTAGAGCTCTTGCTGTTTCTGACCTTCCCTTGCCAGTGCTTTCACAGCCAAACATACACTAAGAATCTCCCCTTGCCTTGCCTCCTACCACTGCCAACACACATTCGCAAGCTCACTCTCACTCTCGGCACACACCAGCTCACAAAGTTAAAACATACAGCCATGTTTCCCTCTTAATATTTCTAAGGGCTTAATGCTCTTGCTGGTCCTCACCTTCCCTTGCCAGCACTTTCACACCCAGACAGACACTGCGGATGTACTTTTGCCTTGCCTCCCAGCACTCTCAATACACATTCGCAAGCTCACTCTCACTCTTCGCACAGACCAGCTCACAAAGTGCAAACATGCAGCCATTTCTCCCACACCATAGCTCTAAGGCCTAAGAGCTGGTGCTGTATTCAACTGCCCTTCCCACCGCACTCACAGCCAGACACCCCCCTGGCATCTCCCCTTGCCTTGCCTCCCACCACTCCCAAGACACATTCTCAAGCTCACTCTCACTCTCGGCACACACCAGCTCACAAAGTTAAAACATACAGCCATTTCTCCCACACCAGAGCTCTAAGCGCTTAGAGCTCTTGCTGATTCTGACCTTCCCTTGCCAGTGCTTTCACAGCCAAACATACACTAAGAATCTCCCCTTGCCTTGCCTCCTACCACTGCCAACACACATTCGCAAGCTCACTCTCACTCTCGGCACACACCAGCTCACAAAGTTAAAACATACAGCCATTTCTCCCACACCATAGCTCTAAGGCCTAAGAGGTGGTGCTGTATTCAACTGCCCTTCCCACCGCACTCACAGCCAGACACCCCCCTGGCATCTCCCCTTGCCTTGCCTCCCACCACTCCCAAGACACATTCTCAAGCTCACTCTCACTCTCGGCACACACCAGCTCACAAAGTTAAAACATACAGCCATTTCTCCCACACCACAGCTCTAAGCGCTTAGAGCTCTTGCTGTTTCTGACCTTCCCTTGCCAGTGCTTTCACAGCCAAACATACACTAAGAATCTCCCCTTGCCTTGCCTCCTACCACTGCCAACACACATTCGCAAGCTCACTCTCACTCTCGGCACACACCAGCTCACAAACTTAAAACATACAGCCATTTCTCCCACACCAGAGCTCTAAGGCCTAAGAGCTGGTGCTGTATTCAACTGCCCTTCCCACCGCACTCACAGCCAGACACCCCCCTGGCATCTCCCCTTGCCTTGCCTCCCACCACTCCCAAGACACATTCTCAAGCTCACTCTCACTCTCGGCACACACCAGCTCACAAAGTTAAAACATACAGCCATTTCTCCCACACCATAGCTCTAAGGCCTAAGAGCTGGTGCTGTATTCAACTGCCCTTCCCACCGCACTCACAGCCAGACACCCCCCTGGCATCTCCCCTTGCCTTGCCTCCCACCACTCCCAAGACACATTCTCAAGCTCACTCTCACTCTCGGCACACACCAGCTCACAAAGTTAAAACATACACTCATTTCTCCCACACCAGAGCTCTAAGGGCTTAGAGCTCTTGCTGTTTCTGACCTTCCCTTGCCAGTGCTTTCACAGCCAAACATACACTAAGAATCTCCCCTTGCCTTGCCTCCTACCACTGCCAACACACATTCGCAAGCTCACTCTCACTCTCGGCACACACCAGCTCACAAAGTTAAAACATACAGCCATGTTTCCCTCTTAATATTTCTAAGGGCTTAATGCTCTTGCTGGTCCTCACCTTCCCTTGCCAGCACTTTCACACCCAGACAGACACTGCGGATGTACTTTTGCCTTGCCTCCTACCACTGCCAAGACACATTCGCAAGATCACTCTCACTCTTCGCACAGACCAGCTCACAAAGTGCAAACATGCAGCCATTTCTCCCACACCATAGCTCGAAGGCCTAAGAGCTGGTGCTGTATTCAACTGCCCTTCCCACCACACTCACAGCCAGACACCCCCCTGGCATCTCCCCTTGCCTTGCCTCCCACCACTCCCAAGACACATTCTCAAGCTCACTCTCACTCTCGGCACACACCAGCTCACAAAGTTAAAACATACAGCCATTTCTCCCACACCAGAGCTCTAAGGGCTTAGAGCTCTTGCTGTTTCTGACCTTCCCTTGCCAGTGCTTTCACAGCCAAACATACACTAAGAATCTCCCCTTGCCTTGCCTCCTACCACTGCCAAGACACATTCGCAAACTCACTCTCACTCTCGGCACAGACCAGCTCACAAAGTTAAAACATACAGCCATTTCTCCCACACCAGAGCTCTAAGGGCTTAGAGCTCTTGCTGTTTCTGACATTCCCTTGCCAGTGCTTTCACAGCCAAACATACACTAAGAATCTCCCCTTGCCTTGCCTCCTACCACTGCCAAGAGACATTCGCAAGCTCACTCTCACTCTCGGCACACACCAGCTCACAAAGTTAAAACATACACTCATTTCTCCCACACCAGAGCTCTAAGGGCTTAGAGCTCTTGCTGTTTCTGACCTTCCCTTGCCAGTGCTTTCACAGCCAAACATACACTAAGAATCTCCCCTTGCCTTGCCTCCTACCACTGCCAACACACATTCGCAAGCTCACTCTCACTCTCGGCACACACCAGCTCACAAAGTTAAAACATAGAGCCATGTTTCCCTCTTAATATTTCTAAGGGCTTAATGCTCTTGCTGGTCCTCACCTTCCCTTGCCAGCACTTTCACACCCAGACAGACACTGCGGATGTACTTTTGCCTTGCCTCCCAGCACTCTCAATACACATTCGCAAGCTCACTCTCACTCTTCGCACAGACCAGCTCACAAAGTGCAAACATGCAGCCATTTCTCCCACACCATAGCTCGAAGGCCTAAGAGCTGGTGCTGTATTCAACTGCCCTTCCCACCGCACTCACAGCCAGACACCCCCCTGGCATCTCCCCTTGCCTTGCCTCCCACCACTCCCAAGACACATTCTCAAGCTCACTCTCACTCTCGGCACACACCAGCTCACAAAGTTAAAACATACAGCCATTTCTCCCAAACCAGAGCTCTAAGCGCTTAGAGCTCTTGCTGATTCTGACCTTCCCTTGCCAGTGCTTTCACAGAAAAACATACACTAAGAATCTCCCCTTGCCTTGCCTCCTGCCACTGCCAAGACACATTCGCAAGCTCACTCTCACTCTCGGCACAGACCAGCTCACAGTGTTAAAACATACAGCCATTTCTCCCACACCAGAGCTCTAAGGCCTAAGAGCTGGTGCTGTATTCAACTGCCCTTCCCACCGCACTCACAGCCAGACACCCCCCTGGCATCTCCCCTTGCCTTGCCTCCCACCACTCTCAATACACATTCTCAAGCTCACTCTCACTCTCGGCACAGACCAGCTCACAAAGTAAAAACATACAGCCACTTCTCCCACACCAGAGCTCTAAGGGCTTAGAGCTCCTGCTGTTTCTGACCTTCCCTTGCCAGTGCTTTCACAGCCAAATATACACTAAGAATCTCCCCTTGCCTTGCCTCCTGCCACTGCCAAGACACATTCGCAAGCTCACTCTCACTCTCGGCACACACCAGCTCACAAAGTTAAAACATACAGCCATGTTTCCCTCTTAATATTTCTAAGGGCTTAATGCTCTTGCTGGTCCTCACCTTCCCTTGCCAGCACTTTCACACCCAGACAGACACTGCGGATGTACTTTTGCCTTGCCTCCTACCACTGCCAAGACACATTCGCAAGATCACTCTCACTCTTCGCACAGACCAGCTCACAAAGTGCAAACATGCAGCCATTTCTCCCACACCATAGCTCGAAGGCCTAAGAGCTGGTGCTGTATTCAACTGCCCTTCCCACCACACTCACAGCCAGACACCCCCCTGGCATCTCCCCTTGCCTTGCCTCCCACCACTCCCAAGACACATTCTCAAGCTCACTCTCACTCTCGGCACACACCAGCTCACAAAGTTAAAACATACAGCCACTTCTCCCACACCAGAGCTCTAAGCGCTTAGAGCTCTTGCTGTTTCTGACCTTCCCTTGCCAGTGCTTTCACAGCCAAACATACACTAAGAATCTCCCCTTGCCTTGCCTCCTACAACTGCCAAGACACATTCGCAAACTCACTCTCACTCTCGGCACAGACCAGCTCCCAGTGTTAAAACATACAGCCATTTCTCCCACACCAGAGCTCTAAGGGCTTAGAGCTCTTGCTGTTTCTGACCTTCCCTTGCCAGTGCTTTCACAGCCAAACATACACTAAGAATCTCCCCTTGCCTTGCCTCCTACCACTGCCAAGACACATTCGCAAGCTCACTCTCACTCTCGGCACAGACCAGCTCACAAAGTTAAAACATACACTCATTTCTCCCACACCAGAGCTCTAAGGGCTTAGAGCTCTTGCTGTTTCTGACCTTCCCTTGCCAGTGCTTTCACAGCCAAACATACACTAAGAATCTCCCCTTGCCTTGCCTCCTACCACTGCCAACACACATTCGCAAGCTCACTCTCACTCTCGGCACACACCAGCTCACAAAGTTAAAACATACAGCCATGTATCCCTCTTAATATTTCTAAGGGCTTAATGCTCTTGCTGGTCCTCACCTTCCCTTGCCAGCACTTTCACACCCAGACAGACACTGCGGATGTACTTTTGCCTTGCCTCCCAGCACTCTCAATACACATTCGCAAGCTCACTCTCACTCTTCGCACAGACCAGCTCACAAAGTGCAAACATGCAGCCATTTCTCCCACACCAGAGCTCTAAGGCCTAAGAGCTGGTGCTGTATTCAACTGCCCTTCCCACCGCACTCACAGCCAGACACCCCCCTGGCATCTCCCCTTGCCTTGCCTCCCACCACTCCCAAGACACATTCTCAAGCTCACTCTCACTCTCGGCACACACCAGCTCACAAAGTTAAAACATACAGCCATTTCTCCCACACCAGAGCTCTAAGCGCTTAGAGCTCTTGCTGTTTCTGACCTTCCCTTGCCAGTGCTTTCACAGCCAAACATACACTAAGAATCTCCCCTTGCCTTGCCTCCTACCACTGCCAACACACATTCGCAAGCTCACTCTCACTCTCGGCACACACCAGCTCACAAAGTTAAAACATACAGCCATTTCTCCCACACCATAGCTCTAAGGCCTAAGAGCTGGTGCTGTATTCAACTGCCCTTCCCACCGCACTCACAGCCAGACACCCCCCTGGCATCTCCCCTTGCCTTGCCTCCCACCACTCCCAAGACACATTCTCAAGCTCACTCTCACTCTCGGCACACACCAGCTCACAAAGTTAAAACATACAGCCATTTCTCCCACACCACAGCTCTAAGCGCTTAGAGCTCTTGCTGTTTCTGACCTTCCCTTGCCAGTGCTTTCACAGCCAAACATACACTAAGAATCTCCCCTTGCCTTGCCTCCTACCACTGCCAACACACATTCGCAAGCTCACTCTCACTCTCGGCACACACCAGCTCACAAAGTTAAAACATACAGCCATTTCTCCCACACCAGAGCTCTAAGGCCTAAGAGCTGGTGCTGTATTCAACTGCCCTTCCCACCGCACTCACAGCCAGACACCCCCCTGGCATCTCCCCTTGCCTTGCCTCCCACCACTCCCAAGACACATTCTCAAGCTCACTCTCACTCTCGGCACACACCAGCTCACAAAGTTAAAACATCCAGCCATTTCTCCCACACCACAGCTCTAAGCGCTTAGAGCTCTTGCTGATTCTGACCTTCCCTTGCCAGTGCTTTCACAGCCAAACATACACTAAGAATCTCCCCTTGCCTTGCCTCCTGCCACTGCCAAGACACATTCGCAAGCTCACTCTCACTCTCGGCACAGACCAGCTCACAAAGTTAAAACATACAGCCATTTCTCCCACACCATAGCTCTAAGGCCTAAGAGCTGGTGCTGTATTCAACTGCCCTTCCCACCGCACTCACAGCCAGACACCCCCCTGGCATCTCCCCTTGCCTTGCCTCCCACCACTCCCAAGACACATTCTCAAGCTCACTCTCACTCTCGGCACACACCAGCTCACAAAGTTAAAACATACAGCCACTTCTCCCACACCAGAGCTCTAAGCGCTTAGAGCTCTTGCTGTTTCTGACCTTCCCTTGCCAGTGCTTTCACAGCCAAACATACACTAAGAATCTCCCCTTGCCTTGCCTCCTACCACTGCCAAGACACATTTGCAAACTCACTCTCACTCTCGGCACAGACCAGCTCCCAGTGTTAAAACATACAGCCATTTCTCCCACACCAGAGCTCTAAGGGCTTAGAGCTCTTGCTGTTTCTGACCTTCCCTTGCCAGTGCTTTCACAGCCAAACATACACTAAGAATCTCCCCTTGCCTTGCCTCCTAGCCCTGCCAAGACACATTCGCAAGCTCACTCTCACTCTCGGCACACACCAGCTCACAAAGTTAAAACATACAGCCATTTCTCCCACACCAGAGCTCTAAGGGCTTAGAGCTCTTGCTGTTTCTGACCTTCCCTTGCCAGTGCTTTCACAGCCAAACATACACTAAGAATCTCCCCTTGCCTTGCCTCCTACCACTGCCAACACACATTCGCAAGCTCACTCTCACTCTCGGCACACACCAGCTCACAAAGTTAAAACATACAGCCATGTTTCCCTCTTAATATTTCTAAGGGCTTAATGCTCTTGCTGGTCCTCACCTTCCCTTGCCAGCACTTTCACACCCAGACAGACACTGCGGATGTACTTTTGCCTTGCCTTCCAGCACTCTCAATACACATTCGCAAGCTCACTCTCACTCTTCGCACAGACCAGCTCACAAAGTGCAAACATGCAGCCATTTCTCCCACACCAGAGCTCTAAGGCCTAAGAGCTGGTGCTGTATTCAACTGCCCTTCCCACCGCACTCACAGCCAGACACCCCCCTGGCATCTCCCCTTGCCTTGCCTCCCACCACTCCCAAGACACATTCTCAAGCTCACTCTCACTCTCGGCACACACCAGCTCACAAAGTTAAAACATCCAGCCATTTCTCCCACACCAGAGCTCTAAGCGCTTAGAGCTCTTGCTGTTTCTGACCTTCCCTTGCCAGTGCTTTCACAGCCAAACATACACTAAGAATCTCCCCTTGCCTTGCCTCCTACCACTGCCAACACACATTCGCAAGCTCACTCTCACTCTCGGCACACACCAGCTCACAAAGTTAAAACATACAGCCATTTCTCCCACACCAGAGCTCTAAGGCCTAAGAGCTGGTGCTGTATTCAACTGCCCTTCCCACCGCACTCACAGCCAGACACCCCCCTGGCATCTCCCCTTGCCTTGCCTCCCACCACTCCCAAGACACATTCTCAAGCTCACTCTCACTCTCGGCACACACCAGCTCACAAAGTTAAAACATACAGCCATTTCTCCCACACCAGAGCTCTAAGCGCTTAGAGCTCTTGCTGTTTCTGACCTTCCCTTGCCAGTGCTTTCACAGCCAAACATACACTAAGAATCTCCCCTTGCCTTGCCTCCTACCACTGCCAACACACATTCGCAAGCTCACTCTCACTCTCGGCACACACCAGCTCACAAAGTTAAAACATACAGCCATTTCTCCCACACCATAGCTCTAAGGCCTAAGAGCTGGTGCTGTATTCAACTGCCCTTCCCACCGCACTCACAGCCAGACACCCCCCTGGCATCTCCCCTTGCCTTGCCTCCTACCACTCCCAAGACACATTCTCAAGCTCACTCTCACTCTCGGCACACACCAGCTCACAAAGTTAAAACATACAGCCATTTCTCCCACACCACAGCTCTAAGCGCTTAGAGCTCTTGCTGATTCTGACCTTCCCTTGCCAGTGCTTTCACAGCCAAACATACACTAAGAATCTCCCCTTGCCTTGCCTCCTGCCACTGCCAAGACACATTCGCTAGCTCACTCTCACTCTCGGCACAGACCAGCTCACAAAGTTAAAACATACAGCCATTTCTCCCACACCAGAGCTCTAAGGGCTTAGAGCTCTTGCTGTTTCTGACCTTCCCTTGCCAGTGCTTTCACAGAAAAACATACACTAAGAATCTCCCCTTGCCTTGCCTCCTGCCACTGCCAACACACATTCGCAAGCTCACTCTCACTCTCGGCACAGACCAGCTCACAAAGTTAAAACATACAGCCATTTCTCCCACACCATAGCTCTAAGGCCTAAGAGCTGGTGCTGTATTCAACTGCCCTTCCCACCGCACTCACAGCCAGACACCCCCCTGGCATCTCCCCTTGCCTTGCCTCCCACCACTCCCAAGACACATTCTCAAGCTCACTCTCACTCTCGGCACACACCAGCTCACAAAGTTAAAACATACAGCCACTTCTCCCACACCAGAGCTCTAAGCGCTTAGAGCTCTTGCTGTTTCTGACCTTCCCTTGCCAGTGCTTTCACAGCCAAACATACACTAAGAATCTCCCCTTGCCTTGCCTCCTACCACTGCCAAGACACATTTGCAAACTCACTCTCACTCTCGGCACAGACCAGCTCCCAGTGTTAAAACATACAGCCATTTCTCCCACACCAGAGCTCTAAGGGCTTAGAGCTCTTGCTGTTTCTGACCTTCCCTTGCCAGTGCTTTCACAGCCAAACATACACTAAGAATCTCCCCTTGCCTTGCCTCCTAGCCCTGCCAAGACACATTCGCAAGCTCACTCTCACTCTCGGCACACACCAGCTCACAAAGTTAAAACATACACTCATTTCTCCCACACCAGAGCTCTAAGGGCTTAGAGCTCTTGCTGTTTCTGACCTTCCCTTGCCAGTGCTTTCACAGCCAAACATACACTAAGAATCTCCCCTTGCCTTGCCTCCTACCACTGCCAACACACATTCGCAAGCTCACTCTCACTCTCGGCACACACCAGCTCACAAAGTTAAAACATACAGCCATGTTTCCCTCTTAATATTTCTAAGGGCTTAATGCTCTTGCTGGTCCTCACCTTCCCTTGCCAGCACTTTCACACCCAGACAGACACTGCGGATGTACTTTTGCCTTGCCTCCCAGCACTCTCAATACACATTCACAAGCTCACTCTCACTCTTCGCACAGACCAGCTCACAAAGTGCAAACATGCAGCCATTTCTCCCACACCATAGCTCGAAGGCCTAAGAGCTGGTGCTGTATTCAACTGCCCTTCCCACCGCACTCACAGCCAGACACCCCCCTGGCATCTCCCCTTGCCTTGCCTCCCACCACTCCCAAGACACATTCTCAAGCTCACTCTCACTCTCGGCACACACCAGCTCACAAAGTTAAAACATACAGCCATTTCTCCCACACCACAGCTCTAAGCGCTTAGAGCTCTTGCTGATTCTGACCTTCCCTTGCCAGTGCTTTCACAGCCAAACA